>NC_056725.1:88042687-88297687 GCF_019279795.1 Protopterus annectens
TTTTATAATAAATTCTTGTGTCTACATATTAACATAGCAAAGTGGTGTGACTAACGTTGTTGCTCAAATAGGATTAAGCTAGTTCTGCAAATAAAACTGTTTTACAACAGGATAATTGTGCTACCCCCACATTTTAGTTGCTAACCTAGATGATATGTACTGCCCTGAAGACTATTGTTTTGGGTTTATTTTTTACAAAAATTTTTTTGTTTTTCAATTTTCCCCCTTTAAAAATAAAAATTTTTTTAAATTAGCCCCGTTCTTTTAAAAATTTTTTTTTATTAAAAAGAGTGGACAAACTTTTCTAAAGTTTCTGACTTAAATCACATTTTCCAGGTGAAATAAAACATATTTATAGGAAAGGGAACACCCTGAAGGATATTTTGAAAGAGGTAGTAAAGGGAATTCAAGGTTAGCAGGTACAAACAAAAAGCTGGTGTATTTAAATGTGGTGCTTGTAATTATTGTTCTTATTTGATTACTGGGATACCATTACTTTACCTGCCAGAAATAACAAAATTTTAACTTTAAAACTTTTTAATTGTAACACAAAAGGGATTATTTATGTTGGGTTATGTAAAAAATGTAATGCTTTTTACATAGGCAAGAGTGAAAGAAAGGTTAAGCAGAGAATTTATGAGCACACCTATGATATTCGTGATAAAATGTGAAACAAATTCTCTGTACAAACACACAAAAACTTGTCCTGAAGCTGAATTTCAGTTTTTTATATTAGAGGTTGTGCCAAAGGACCCCAGGGGCGGTATGTGGGAGACTTTAGTTGAATACAGGGAATTATACTGGCAAGTGGTGTTGGAGGCCAGTAAATTCCCTGGTTTAAATGACATGATCTCACTTGCCCCTGTATTAAAAATGAGATCAGCAAAATTGTGACATTAAAGTGTAATAATCCTCCTTGTCAGTAGAGGGCAGTAACTCAATGTATTTCTATGTACAATGATTGTTTTTACTGGCTGTTTTTTAAAAGTTGGATGAGTATATAAAAGCAGTTAACTGAATGTATTAGTGTAATCTGATGAAGTTGTGGACGAAAACGTATGGTGATTTGATTCAGCGTTATTTTTTCGAGTGAACTGTTCGGCTTAATAAATTTGTGTGCCTACCTAGCAGTGGTTCAGGGTGCTTTGTTTCTGCTTACTGGTTTGTTCTGCATCCTCCGTTTTTTGGTTAAATTATGTAAATACTATGGACAAGAATACTGGAAAATCAAATTCATGGCTGCTGCTGTTAATAGGCATAACTTTGTTTAGCAGTGCGATATTTGAGTAAGGCAACCCATTGCTGTCATCTTTGTTTTTTCCCACAAGTTTTACTCATTCTAAAATCTTTCTCATCCTCATCCCACAGTTGATCTAACCGGTTTGTCCAGTGTGCATCCACCCTCCCTCACCGGGCATTCAACTTGTAACAAACTGTCTCCAAATGATTGAATAAGAACTACAGGGAACTTAAACTGAAACACGGACAATGCACTAAAGAAACATAAAAAGAAGTTATGTACTTACTGTGATGATAGTAGGTACTGCCAGACATGCCAAGAGACATTGGGCAATGGATGTTATGACTTTTGCCAGCAGAGCTAGCTTGAATTTTGTAAATAATTTATGTCATTTGTACATGAAATTGATTTGTGCAGATGCTTGTGCTGAAAATGTATCTGTGATGTTTGCTTGTGTTAAAATACATCAACAGTGCATCCTGCTGGAATGAAAAGAAATGTACATGTATTATTGTAACTGAAACAAATGTTTGTTTTCATAGAGAACACTAGGACAGCAGAGATTAACTAGCTATCTTACTTTACAAAAAATAAGGGAATTGTAAATGAATTGTTAAACCATTAAAATGGCACCCCACACTGCTGAATAGGTCTGGAGATGGTGTCTGGAAGAAGCCCTTGTTCTTTAGCTCAGTAAAAAGTGGGAGCCCCAGGCACCACCATAAACATTTAGATGTGTATTGTAGCCATTTATGCTAAATTCCTGTCTCAGCTTCAAAGGGAGATACTGTGAGAACCTAGAGTCAGGTGACCAGATGAGGTCATACTGCAAGTTATCTTGGACGTTGTATTTTACAGGCAGTAATCTCAGTATTGCATATTGTTTTGGGGAACCTGACTAGAAAGACTGCTCACTTATTTAATTGTGCCTTGCTATATCAAGTAAGTTATTAGAATAGTAATTCTGGATTCAGTCAAGAATATGGTGAAGCTTAGTTTTCCTTATTTCTAGGAGTCTGCCCATCAATGTTATTTTCAATATTTCCTGTGATTTCAATTCTGTGGTGTACTATAAATATATTTAGTATTTTATTATTATTATTATTATTATTATTATTATTATTAAATATATTTAAACTTTTCATTGTAGCTGGTCCTTTTTAGAAGGTATTTAAACTTTGAGAGTACCTGCATATATGTATTTGGTGAGAACTCTGGCCACTCCTGAAAACCTTATTCTTTGGTCAACATTACCATCTGTATTGATATTAACTTTGTTCAGCATAACTGGATACCCTTTATAGGGCCTTATAGTAACTGAATGGTGTCAGTGAATTTACGTTATAGTCTAGGCAAAGTTGGCCGAGTGTGCCCTGTGTGCTCTTAAGGAAAACTGTGCTTGATGCAGAGAGGTATGCATCTGGAAATACTGAGTGTATCCATTTGTATTCCAAGTGCATGTCCCTCTCCAATGTCAGTGGTGAGGATTCAGGCTCCTTGATTACTGGCCCAGCATGGGGACGTCACATATTGGTGAGCAGTGGTGGGATATTAATTGAACTCCTGTAGCCTTTAAGCAGTTGTCACTAAAAACAGTGTACTCTCAAGCAGCCACAAAGTACACATTCAGATTTTTCTATCACAATAGTTTTATTTATTTTTGTTAGCTTAGTCAGGGACAGTAGGCAAGGATGTCAACAGAGGATTATGGCAAGCTGGCAAGGAACCAGTTGGCAGAGATGTGCCAAGCCAAAGGACTGGTACATGCCAACCTGACTAAAGGGGAAATGATTGCAGCCATAATCACAGCTGCAGCACAGACCAACAACCAGGAAGACAACCAGTCTGGCATTGGGGATGCCCAGCTCTTAGAAACAGGACAGTTCAACTTTTCCTAAGAGGACTTAAAAATCCATCTGGAGTTGGAGAGAACTGAACTGGAGGCCAAACGTTTGGAACTAGAATCAGAGAGACTGCAGCATTTAGAGGCCAAAGAAAAAGAGAAGCAGCATAAACACGAGAGGGAGATGCTGACTCTTTGCCAGGGTCATGGAGGTAATGGGGAAGGGGATAACCTAATCCCAGAAGCAATAAAGGTCAGTAAATTTCTTCCACAATTTACACAAGGTGATAATATTGACAGTTTTATTCACATATTTGAAAGGGTATGTAAACAGTATAATGTTGACCAAGGGCTCTGGGTAGAGTTCCTAACCCCCTTAAGCCATGGTAAAGCTGTAACTGCTGTTTCTAAATTGTCCAATACTGATTGCTTAAACTATGATACTGTTAAAAATGTTTACTGGAATGTTTTGTTAACACCTGAAACTTACAGAAAAAAGTTTCATAAACAGATGCAAGGCAGATGAAAGTGTGTGTGATTATATTGCTGAGTTAAGCACTTACTTCACAGGTGCATGCATGGGTGTCAGGCCATCTCTTTCAAGGGCTGGCAGACCTTTTGGTGAGGGAACAAGCTCTTAGCACTTTGCCTGAGGACATGAGAATCTAGTTGGCAGACAGGGGAATGCAACTTTGCAGAACTGGGGAAAAAAGGAGATCTCTACTTAGCAAGCAGGGCATCACTGCACAGGAAAGGGATACCTAGTGCTGCACGTGGATATAAGGGAACTCATGGTGGGCAGCCTAAACGGCCCCAACAGAGTCCACCAGTAACATAGGAAGGCACTAGTTCAGGTATATGGCCAGGATCAGCATATAGATGTTCCAAGATGCAAGGTGGGGAACAAAAGGTGGGGGAGTCAGCAAGTGGGAACAACAGAATGCCAGTGGTAAGTTGTCTGGAGACAATAGGGGAACCAAACTACCACTAGAGTTTGAATCCTGTCTTGGTGGATGGAAAACAGGCCACTGCCAAGAGAGAGACCACCTTTTATATAACGATTGTGAAGCCTGTAATGGTTAAAGAAGGGGAGTAATTGCTTGGGCAGTCCACTCCAGTCAGAGCTTTAGGACGTATCCCATTCCAAATGCCTTTGGCCAGGGTTCATCTTGACTGGGAGGATGGAAAAGGAAATGCGCAAGTATGTGTGTTTGAGGATATCCCTGCCATTGTCTTGATGGGGAATGATTTTGATAATGCAGTACCTTGTGTGTATGCAATGACATCCATTCAGGCTTGGACTGGTATCCTGGGGGAGACCCAAACAGACTGCATCCATGAAGCCAGGAATGGTGATGTGGCTAATTCATGGAGGAAGCTACCCTGCAGCAGTGAGCCTGAAGATCTGCCATGGCTGCTGGTGGGTAGTGATGTTCCCTTGGACAGGGTGACTGCAAGGGCAGAGGTGAGTGGTAGCACCCAGGCTGACTGTGAGGCACTGCTGTCAGAAAATAACAGACTTCCTGTGGAAGGGTAGCTGGGAAAACTCACAAAAGCAGAGCTGAGACAGGCTCAGCTCTCAGGCCCTACATTACAAGGCTAGAGAGAGGTAGCTTGGGAGGTGCTTGATTCTCAAGGTAAAGGGAAGTCTGTATACTGGAACAAAGGGTTACTGTATAGAGAGTGGACCCCTGAAGGAGGGCTAGAAGGTGAAGTAATACAGCAGTTGACAGTGCCCACAGCCTACAGTCTGGCACTTCTAGCCATAGCCCATGACTTTTCTTTTGCAGGTCATATGGGCATACAGTGTACCAAGAGACGTATTATGCAGAAATGTTATTGGCCTGGGATGTAACTGGGTAGTGCAGGACCTGTGAGCAGTGCCAAATAATAGGCAAGGCAGGAGACAAGGTTAACACTCTTTTGATGCCTTTGCCTGTGATTTCAGAGGGTGGCTATGGATAGTGTGGGACCTCAGAGTACCTCAAGTTCCACAGGGAAGACGATCCTAGTGTTAGTAGATTATGCTACTAGATACCCTGAGGCAGTAGCTCTGCCCTCCATAAAGGCAGAGAATGTGGCAAATTTCTTAAAGATTTTCAGCAGGGTAGCAGATTTCCCAAGAGAAATACTGACTGACAGAGGTGCCAATGTGACATCAAACCTACTGGCTTGTCTGTGAGAGTGTTGTGGGGTGAAGCACCTAAAGACAACCCCCTACCACCCTTAGACTAATGGTCTTGTGGATAGGTTAAACTCTACACTAAAGACCATGCTACAGGCATTTGCAGACCAGTTTACAAGAGCATGGGGCAAATATTTGCCCCGTTAATTGCTCACAGAGAGGTACTCCAAGAATCCACAAGTTTTTCACCCTCTGACCTGCTGTATGAGCATAGGGTGAGAGGGAACCTTTAGATTTGATTCATGATGAGTGGGAGGGTGAGTGTGAATACCACAAGGAGTCTGTTGTGGCATATGTCCTAAACCTCAAGACAAGGCAAACCTGGCAGGAGCCCAACAGCAGAAAAAGATCTGTTATGACAGGAAGGCTACAGCTAGACAGTATGCTGTGGGACAGCAGGTGATGGTGTTCATTTCTGTCAGACACAAGTTGCAGGCAGCTTGGAAGGGAACCTTCAAAGTTGTAAGAAGGGTCAGTGATGTAATCTACATGGCAGAACTGCTAGGCAGGGGCACAACAAACATGTTAACATAACAAAGCATTACCATGACAGGAAGGGCCTTGTGCTGAGTATTTGCAGTGGGTGGCAGGAGAAGTCTGAAGGGGATCTGGTGACCAATCTCCTCAGTGAGGCTCACACTGGGACCTCACTGGAAGGGGTAGCAATGTCCCAAACAGCTACCCCCTATCCAGGTTTGTGAAATCCAAGCACTGTTACAGGAGTTTGGGGACATGTTCACTGGGAAACCAGGGTGCACCCATCTGACGAAGCACCATGTGGATACAAGGCCCCAAAGACCTATCAAGCAGGCCCCTTACAGAGTGCCTCAGTGAGTCAGATAGATTCTGAGGGAGGAGATGTTGAAAATGCGAGTAAGCCAGGAGTCCATCAGTCCCTGGCCTCCCAAGTGGTGCTGGTACCAAAGAGGGTTGGCAGCACAAAGTTCTGTGTGGACTACAGACAACTAAATTGGTCACAAAGAGTCAGATGCTTACCCCATGTCTAGGAAAGATGAAGCCTTAGAGAAGCTAACTGGAGCTAAGTAACTGACCACTACTGATCTGGCTAACGGCTACTGGCAGGTGCACCCAACTCCCAATGCTAGAGAGAGAGTGAGAGGTCAGCCTTTGTGACTCCATTAAGCTTGTATGAGTTTAAAAAGATGCTCTTTGGGATGAAAAATGAACCAGCAACTTTCCAGAGGCTGTTAGATCATAACCTAGCAGGGAGAGGAGATTATGCCCTTGCTTACCTGGATGAAATTGCCATCTACAGCTATTCCTGGCAACAGCACTGTCAGCATGTCAGGGAGGTGTTGGGCAGACTGCAAAGGGCAGGGTTGACCATTAAGCCTAGTAAGTATGAGGTGGGTATGGCAGAAGTCTCCTGCTTGGGGTACAGGGGGGGAGTGGTAAGATCAGGTCAGATCCTGCCAAAGTGGAAGTCATTCAGGCATGGCCTGCCCATTACCAAAAAGCAGGTGAGGGCATTACTATGGACAGTGGGGTACTACAGAAAGTTTTTTCCCCAATTATAGTAGAATAACTGCTCTCATCACACACCTGACAAGGAAAAACAGGTCGGATAAAGTAGTGTGGACCAGAGCATGTAAGCAGGCATTCCCAAAGCTTAAAGATGCTTTGGGAGGGCCCCATGTGTTAGCCAATCCTGATTACAGCAAAGAATCTGTTGTGCAGATGGATTCTTCAAACCATGGGTTGGGAGCTGTACTTAGCTAGGTTTCGTCACAGGGAGAAGAGCATCCAGTGGTATATCTCAGTGGTAGACTCCAACCCAGGGAGGAATGTTATGCAGCTGTAGAAAAGGAATGTCTAGCCATAGTATGGGCACTGCAGAAACTTCAGCCTTATCTGTATGGAAGTAAATTCACTGTAGTTACAGACCACAATCCCTTAATGTGGCTACAGACAGCAAAATGCCAAGTTATTAAGGTGGAGCTTAGGATTGCATGCATATATGACAGTATAACACTGTAGTGGGGTCAGCAATGCCAATGTAGATGGGCTCTCAAGACAGGAAATGGGGTACATTTCTCAAGGGTCACTTGAAAAACTAGCTTGAGTCATCAAAGGGCAGAGAGGTGTGATGATAGGAGGTACTGCCAGCCATGCCAGAAGTAGAGCAGTAGATGTAGGACTTGTGCCAGCACAGTTAGCTGGAATTTTGTAAAGAATTACATGTCATTTGTAAATCAAACTGATTTGTACAGATGCTTGTGCTGAAAATGTATTTGTGAGGTTTGCTTGTGTTAAAATGTATCAACAGTGCACCCTGCTGGAATGAAAAGAAATGTACATGTATTATTGTAACTGAAATAAATGTTATGTTTTAATTTAGGATACTGGGACAGCAGAGGTTAACCAGCTAGCTTACTTTTAAGAAAAAATAAGGGAAATGTAAATGAGCTGTTAAACCATTAAAATGGCACACCACAGTGCTGAATAGGACGAGAGACAGTGGGTAAGGAAAAAGCCTTTTTTCTTTAACTCAGTAAAAAGAGTGGAAGCACCAGGCACTGACATAAACATTTAGATGTTTATTGTAGTCATCTATGCTAAATTCCTGTCTCAGCTTCAAAGGGGGATACTTTGAGAACCTAGAGTCAGGTGACCAGATGAGGTCACTCTGCGAGTCATTTTGGATGATCTCAGAGTACTGAGTATTCTGTTTTGGGGAACCTGACTAGAAAGACTGCTCACATACTTCTTTGCGCCTTGCATTACCAAGTAAGTTATTAGGGAGCAAGAGTTCTTCAGGATTCTGTCAGGAATATAGTGAAGCTTAGTTTAGAGATTGGTTTTCTTTATTTCTATGAGTTTGTCCATCAATGTTATTTTCAATATTTCCTGTGATTTGAACTCTGTGGTTTACTGTAAACATATATTTAGCATTTTATTTTATTATTAAATATATTTAAACTTTTCATTGTGGCTTGTACGTTTTAGAAAATATTTAAGCTTTGAGAGTATTTGCACATATTTATTTGATGATAACTCTGGCCACTCCTGAAAGTCTTGTTGTTTGATCAACATTACCATTTGTATTAATATTAGCTTCACTCAGCATAACTGGATACCTTTTTAAGGGGCTTATAGTAACTGACTAGTGGCAGTGAATCTTCCTTATAGTCTGGGCAAAGTTGGTAGAGTGAGTAATCTGTGCCAGCCTTTCCCAGGTGTGTGTGTGTGTGTGTGTGTGAGAAAATAAATCTCAAAGAGATTGTGCGTCACCTACTTGGGGCAGGAGCATGAAGAACTGGTTTCACAGTGTCAGTAGGAAACCTTACTGGGGACCTGGGGAGAGAGACACCCAGACCCCGGGTTGAGTGTGTGCTCTTAAGGGAAACTGTGTTGTAAAGAGGTCTGCATCTGGAAATACTGAGTGTATCTATTTATATTCCAAGTGTACGTCCCTCTCCAGTGTCAGTGGTGAGGATTCAGACTCCTTGATTACTGGCCCAGCATGGGGACGTCACACTTCCCATAATGTTCCATCTGTGCTGTCCTGTTTCATTCATCGATCTGTGGGCTTCGGATCTGACCTCAGATCAGACTTATCCACTTTCTAGAGCTTAGGCTCCAAAGCTTGAGCTCCTCCCCTACCCATAAGGTCTCATCTCCCCACTGTTACCTCAGATCAAGTTTGCTGCTACCATGTTCATCAGTTCTAGCATAATACAGACTATGAAAATTTATTTAAAAAAAAAAATAACAGGAGGTGAACAAGGATGAGAGGCTGCTATAAGCATATCCATCAGGTCATTCACTAGATGGACAGGATGAAGGAGGGAGGGAAGGTCGAGGAAGAATGAAAAAGGACAACACAGATGGAACGTTAGAGTTAGTACATAACTTCCTTATCTGATGTTGTCATTTTTATTCTTCCTCGACCTGTGGGACAGAGTCCCCAGCTACAATAACCCTGGGTGGCCTTCATGGAAGGATATTCTGGAGCAATAAAGAACCAAAAGCAGTTCTACTTCTAGACACAATGTCCAATTTGTAGTGGGAAATTAAGGTGTGAGAGTTTGACCACGAGGCAGCCGAACAAATATCAATCAAAACTTTAGCCCAAAAAGCTTGACAAGTTGCCACTGATCTAGTAGAATGAGCCTTGATTCACAGAAGTAAAGAAACACCTTTGGATTTATACATAAACGGATTGCAGTCCCTTAACCATTTAGCTAAGGTGGTTTTAGCAACTGGTTTATCTTTTTTGACATCCAAAAAAGATATAAAAAAACTGGTTAGATTTTCTGAACGATTTAGTTTTGTCTAGACAAAACCACAACTATTAACATCCAACAGATGAAGAATATATTTCTCATTGTTTTGGAAACTGGGGGGGGGGGGGGCGAGTAAGTTGATAGATTGGTTTATAGTGTTCTCAGTCACTA
This sequence comes from Protopterus annectens, assembly GCF_019279795.1. Lineage (NCBI taxonomy): Eukaryota > Metazoa > Chordata > Ceratodontiformes > Protopteridae > Protopterus > Protopterus annectens. The sequence continues at coordinate 88,052,374 of NC_056725.1, forward strand.
CTTTGGAGAGAAAGGATGGATTACTACGTAAAGTCACTCTGTCCTGATGAAAAATTAGACAGGGGTATTTAGAGGAGAGATCTTGCAAGTCAGATACTCTTCTTGCATAATAGCAACTAGAATAGTCTTCTATGATAAGAACTTCAAATCCACTTTGGCTGACAGTTCAAAAGGAGGGTGAACCAGCACCTGTAAAATTATAGATCCCAAGGAGGTGCTGGAACTTCGACAGGAGGATGAAGGAAAGTACCTTTAAGAAAGGCCTTACACAATTTGGATGAGGCCAAAGATGAAGAACTTTCTCCCATACAATAACTTGAAATGGCTGCCAACTGTACTTTTACAGTGGAATGACTGGCTCCTTCATAAAAAATATGAGAAAGGAAATCTAGCACTGCTGGAATAGGAACAGTGAAAGGATCTATTGCTGCTGTTGAGCCCAAATAGAAAATCTTTTCCATTTGCTCTTGCAAATTCTCCTAGCCAAAGATTTGTGGGAAGAATTCAGAATGTTTCAGACTGAGGATAAAAGCCTGGCTAATCTAGCCATCGTTGGAAATGCAGACACAGTGTGGTTAATTTCAGACTTGGGAGATTGGGGTAAATTTGCTCTGATGGATGTGATAGCAGATCTGGATGTGCGTACATGGATGGCAAATCAGATGAGATCAAAGGAAGGTGAACCACATTTGCCTAGGCCAAAAGGGGCAATGAGAATCACTTTGTTCTTCAACCTAGAAGCTTTCTGAAGAAATTTGAGGATCAAGGGCAGAGGCAGAAAGGCATAAAATAATCCGGGAGGCCAAACAAGGACCACATCCCAGGGTGACTGTCCTTGAGGGGGGATCAAGGCGAAGAACCTGCTGCACTTACTGTTGTGGGGAAATGTGAAGAGACTGCAGCAAGCCTGACCCCATTTGTAGATCATGTTCACCACTGACTGACTGACTCAGAGACCACTCATGACGCATCAGTAAGACTCTGCTGAGCCTGTCCGCTAGAATGTTGCACTCGACTGGAATGTGCATGGTCATCAAAAAGCGGTTGGCAGAGATCTCCAACTGCCACACTCTAACTGCTTCTCAGCACAGGGGGTAAGGATCTGGTTCCCCCTTGTTTGATGTACCAAACTAATGACATATTGTTTGTTTGTCTCGCAAAAGTCCCTGGAGGAAGGAAGTTGTGAAATGCCTGCAATGTTAAATGGACCTCTCTCTCTCATCCTCAGGACACTGATATGCAGGTTGGTCTTTTATGACACCCTCGTGCCTTGGACCATCCAACCCAGGAAATGCCCCCCCAACTGGGAGGCATCTGTGGTCAGCGTGGCATATGGGAGAGGAAGAAAGTACAGTTGTGTACACTTACCATAAATGTAGATGTTCGATTGTATTCACTGTTGCAGTCATTACATTTGGCTTATCTGCTTGCAGTAGCCCTCAGTCGGCCTGATTAACAAAGTCTTGGGTCCTGCTTCGGTTGCTGTCCCTTCTTCCATGACATCAGGGGTATAAAACATGCAGCTGACACCATTATATCAGTTTTTCTTGCCCCAGATGTCAGGTGCCCCCCCTAATGGGAAGCAATTAAATCTATAATAGGATATACCTCCAACAAAAAAGCAAATACACCAAAAAGCTTTTTGAGCATAGTAAATGAAAGTAGAGGTATAGCCAAAAGAAGAAAGGGGGGTGGAGGGAGGGTAACCAGGACTGCAACAGTGAATACACTCAAACATCTACATTTATGGTAAGTGTACACAACTGCACTATGTTCTTCATGTTTCACTGTTGCAGTCATTACATTTGGGTAGATTCCCAAAGCTAAGGTTGGGAGGAGGAATTTAAATAAAATTAGGACCAGCTATAAGGCCCTGCAAGACTGCAGTGGCAAAACCAGCTCCGGATTAAGAGAAAAATGGCAAATGATAATGCTTGGTGAAAGTATGTACACAACTCCAGGTAGCAGCCTCTAGGATGTCCCTTGTTGGGACACCCCTGAGAAAGGCTGCAGAGGTAGATGCAGCCCTGGTTGAATGGGGTCTGATGCCCTGTGGGGTAGGTGTCTCATGGTGCTTATAGCAGAAATGAAAGCAGTGGCCTATCCATTTTGAAATGGTTTGCTTAGAAATAGCTTTCCCCTCTGTCCCTGCAGCAAATGCCACCCACAGTTGTTTGGATTTCCTTTGACGTTTAGTCTTGTCCAAGTAGAATCTAAGTTGTCTGTGCACATCTAAGGAGTGCAGTATCCATTCCCTTTTGTTCTGTGGGTTAGGAAAGAAGGTAAGCAAATGAATGGACTGACTAAGAGCCACACTGGATACCACCTTGGGCATGAAGGAGGGATTGGTTCTGAGGGACACCCTGTCCGCATGAAAGATGATGAAAGGCTCCACTGCCATAAGGGCCTGTAAGTCAGATACCCTTCTTGTAGAAGTGATTGCTAAAAGGAAAGCTGTTTTCCAGGAAAGGAATTTTAAATCTGCAGTAGCAGCTGTCTTGAAAGGAGGAAGAGTAAGTTTCTCCAAGACAAAGTTAAGATCCCAGGCTGGAGTTGGAGCTCTCCTCGGTGGCCTTAAATTTTTGACCCCTCTGAGGAACTGCTTGAGCAGTGGGTGAGAGAAGAGTGGAGGCTCTGCGCTATAATGAGCTGAAATGGCTGAGGCATGAATTTTGATGGGAGGAAAAGGACAAGCCCTTACGAAGCATCCCAGTCAAATATTGTAGATTCTGAGATAAATTGGGCACTGCTGCGCTCATCCTTTGAGATTGGTTCCAGGTATAACATATTTTCCATTTTGCAGCATAAGATTTTCTAGTACTAGGCCTCCTAGCTTCTAAAATGATATCCATCACTGATTTACTGAGGGGTGGAAAAGAAGAGATTAGGTAATTAGCCAGGCTGCTAGGTTCAGGGTTTGCAGCTGAGGGTGCAGAATCTGGTTCTCCTGCTGAGACAACAGGGAAGGAGTCTGAGGCAGGTGCCATGGGGCCAAGCGTGACACACTGTGCAGGAGGGGGTACCAGTGTTGGCATGGCCAGTCTGGTGTGATTAAAATCATCCTTGGCTTGTCCTGTTTGATCTTTAGTAGTACCTTGGAGAGCAGAGGCAGAGGAGGAAAGGCATAAACTGATAGGTTTTACCAGCTGAAGGATAGAGCATCCACTTTCCAAGCTAGTTTGTGGGGAATCCTTGTGCAAAATTTGTTCAATTGATGGTTCTGGGGGGAGGCAAACATATCTACATCTGGGCTCCATTTGTTTGTCAACATGTTGAAAATCCTTGGTTCAAGTTTCCACTTGTGAGGGTCCATGAGGTTTCTGCTTAGTCCATTTGCCAGTGTATTTAGTTTTCCTGGCAGGAATTGAGCTTGTAGATTCACTTGGTAGCTCAAGGCTGTGTTCCACAATGCCATGGCTAGTCTGCAGAGGGGGTAACAGTGTGTACCCCCTGCTTGTTTATGTACCACATGACTGTGGTGTTGTCTGTCTTTACCATTAGTTGTCCAGGAAGAATGTTCTCCTTGAAGGCTGTCACAGCATTCTGTACAGCTAACATTTCCTTTTGATTTATGTGTAGGTGCATTTGACTTGGGTTCCATTTGCCCTGAATGCAGTTCCCTGCCAGGTGAGCCCCCCATGCATAGTCCGATGCATCTGTTGTTAAGGTTTGGGCGGCAGGGGGTAGTGTGAATGGTAGTCCATTGTTTTGGTGGTAGGCCTCTGCCCCCCAAAGGAACTCTAGGCATAGACAAGGTATGATAGGAATCATAGCTTCTAGATCCTGTGAATGCTGACATCATAGGCTTTTGAGATACCATTGCAGTTTCCTCATAAGCAGCCTTGCATATGGAATAAGAAGAATGCAGGAGGCCATGAACCAAAAGGCCTGCAGTATTTGCCATGCAGATAACTGGGTTTTTGTGGCCTCTTGTTTGAAGTAGGTTGTCAAATGAGTCCATTTCTCTGGCGTGAGGAAAGCCATCTGGGAAGTTGTATTCAAGCTTGCTCCCAGGAATATAATTTGTTGACAGGGTACCAGGTCTGATTTCTTTTCATTTATGGTGTACCTCAGACAAGTCAGTACCCTTTGAACAAAGGCCAGATGATTCAAAAGAATGTCCTGACTTTCTGCCTGAATTAGACAATCTTCCAGGTATGGATATATTTGAATATTTCTTTGCCTGCAGAATGCAATGACTGGAGCTGGGCACTTTGTGAATACCCTGGGCACAGTAGATAAGCCAAAGGGTAGTGCAGAGAACTGATAGTGCATGTCACCTGCTTTGAAGCATAGGTATCTTCTGCAAGACTCCCCGATAGGGATGTGCAGGTATGCTTCTTTTAAGTCTAGTGTTGCCAAACATGCATCTTTGCCTAGCATAGGAAGCAGCTAGTGAAGAGTCAGCATCTTGAATTTTGGAATCACCAGAAAGGTATTTAAAGTAGAAAGGTCCAGGATAGGACGCCATGTATTGTCTTTTCTGGGTACCAGAAAAAGTCTCGAATAGAAACCTTGTCCCTTTTCCTCTTCTGGTACCAACTGAATAGCCCCCATGCTTAAGAGCTATAGTACTTGATTTTGGGCCTCTGCCCACTGATTTGGGGGTAGATCTGGCCACCCGCTTGGTGTTGGTAAGGGGTGGAAGTGAAATCTGTATCCTTGGGACACTATTTAAAACCCATTTGTCCTGGGTAATGAGTTCCCAGTCTTTGGCCTGCAGACCAATCTTTTCATCTAAAGGAGCATTCAGTTGAGTAGTGCTTGGAAGTTTTAAAAGCAAGTCATTGAGATAGTTATCCATAGGGGGAGTCTTGTCTTACTATTCCCTGATTTGGGTGCAGAAACCCCCCACTGCTTAGTCTTGTGTGTCCCCTGGGACTGAAACCTGGTGTTTCTGCTGTGTCTGGGTTTGGCTTGAGAAGACCTGGAAGGGGCTGGAAAGGACCAATTCTTAGAGGGCCAATGCCTACTAAATCTAGGAGGCTGAACTTGTAAATAAATCTATAACAGTTTGCATAGATTTAGCTTTATCTTCCATCTTTTTAAGAACTTCCTCAGCCTCGTTGCCAAACAGAAGGTCCTGATTTAAGGGAGCATCCAACAATTTAGCTTTAACATGATCAGGCAAAGATTGCTCCTTAAGCCAAGCATGCCTTCTGAGCACAGACCCAGTAACAGCAGTCCTGCAAGAGGCCTCTTAGGAATCAAATCCACATTGCAAAGTATGTTTTCCAATCTGTTCAGCAGAATGCATTAAATCCTGTAATTCTTTATTTTCCGCACATTCAGGAATCAACATAATTTTCTGTTTAAGCGATCCAATAACATGTCGCTGATACTTTAACATATGAAACTGGCAGTTTAAAGCCTTAATGGCCAAGGTTGCAGAAGTGTAAACCTTCTTACCCCATCTATCCAGTGCCCTAGAGCCACTATCAGAAGGGGTAGGATTTTTAGCACTAGAAGCCTTAATGCCTTTGGGTCCCTGTGAAATAGTCTCCAGATCTGCAATAGGATTTTTAAAAGTGAACTTGTGTGAATCAGGAATCGTGTAATATCTGTCAGGTTTCTGGGAGCAGGAGGCAAAGAATCAGGGGCCAAACTAGATTCTGAAAAAGCATCATCAACAATGTCTAGTACAGGAGGAATAGCTAAAGGCCTATGCTGAGGCAGGAGTAAGAAACCCCTAAGCCTCTTTTTTGAATCAGAAAAATCCTGACTTTCCCAGTGGAAATGCTCCCTTAGAGTATGTAAGGTTTCACCAAAAGACAAATCGTCTGGAGGAGAAGCAGAGGGAATAGAGTCCTCTGCATCAGAATCCTCATAAGTAGATAAGGGCAAATCCAGATCATCAGAAGAATCAAAAAATCAGAATCCTGCTCAGAAGATTCATAAACAACTTCAGTCCTAGGTCTCTTAGAAGGGGGAGGTTGGCCTTCCCTGATTAGAGTTACATGATCTTCAGCCATTCTTACCATTTGTTTTTTAGGCATAGAGGCCTGAGCATGCGGCCTGGGCGTTGGTTTTTTAGGCATAGTTCGAGATTTAGGCCTAAATGAAGAAGGAGGCGTCGGTTTAATATGCAAGTCCATAGGCCTGAATACACCCTCAGAAGCCGGTGCCTGCACAGAGGCTCCGGACCCATCCAAGGTCGAGACATCCATGGGTTCCATAGTTGAAGCATCTTGCAGCATACCTAACTCCGAATGGGTCTCAGTAGAGGCCTGCAAATCAGAAGTAGCAGGTATCAGGGGCTGCGAAAGAGCCTCACTGAGTACCGGCGAACTGGCGAATGGCTTAGGAGAATCGTCGTCGGCGGTTTTAGATCTCAGTGGCCTGTCTCTGTCTTTATCTTTGCATTTTTTTAAAATCCCGGTAGTCAGATGGCTAACCGATGACATTTCTGGACAATTAAACACAGAACAGAAATATTTAGAGGCAAAAATATACAAACAACAGAGTGCACTGATTAAATAAAGCACAAGGCCGGTAGCAAGGTACGTCGTGGTCATGGCCTAGCCAAGGAATACAGTACGAATGAAAATCTTTATGAGGTATTTGCTTTCCAGAAGTAATGCAATTATTAACTTTTACTGACATCGGTAAGGAGCAAGAAAAAGTTTCCCCAACGGGGTACTTAGCTTTAGTTGAAGACTTCGGTTCTGAAACTCAAAAACGAAAATTTCAGGAGTTGGCTGAACGGCACTTGCGAACTGCTTCTGCTTCAGGCACCGCATGGCAAAGAAAGACTGATGTAATGACGTCGGCTGCATATTTTATACCCCTGACAACCTGACGTCATGGAAGAAGGGACAGCAACAGACACAGGACCCAAGACTTTGTTAATCAGGCCGACTGAGGGCTTCTGCAAGCAGATAACCCAAATGTAATGACTGCAACAGTGAAACACTAAGAACATCAAAGGGGCATCTTTGAAGAACCTCTAAGGAGTTAAGCAACCAGAAGAGAGAATCTTTCCACACTTGTGACAGTTTGACTGGGTAGCTGAGGGGGTGATGATGTAATGACCAATGGACTGCTAAGGGCAACTGCAGAATTCTCACACGTACACATGCTGTTAGTAATAGTTATGGTGGTAGCATTGGAGCCCAGGGCCCTGAATACTATTTTGCTGGAGGAACTAGGATTGCCAAAATCTGTCCAATATGTAGGCTTAGGTTCAGAATCCTGTCTGGTGTAAGGAAGGCCAAGGTCTTTATCATATCCAAATGAGCCCCTTTGAAATTTATGGTCTGAGCTGGCTGAAGTGGAGACTTTTGTACACTGACTGTTATGCCCAAAGTAGGAGATAGTTGAAACAGATGGTCTCTGGCTTGGATGAGTATATGCCTGGTTGGAGCAGTTAGGAGCCAGTCGTCTAGGTATGGAAATACATGGAATCCCTGGAGTCTGAGATGAACTGCAACTACCACCATGCATTTGATGAGCACCCTGGGGGTTGTGTTGAGACCAAAGGGATGTGCTCTGAACTGAAAATGACTGGCTCCAGCCTGATGCATAGACATCTTTTGAAGCACCTGTCCATCTTGATGTTGCAGTATGCATCCTTCAGGTCTACTGAGCACATCTAGTCGTCCATTTTCAAAAGGGGTACAATGGACTGGACCATAACCATCCTGAACTTTTTGATTTTTACTGACTTGTTCAGGGATATCAGATTCAAGATGGGCCAGAGGTCCCCTGTCTTTTTTGGTATTAAAAAGAATCTCGAGTAAATCCCTGATCCAAGTTGATCTGGCGGGACCTTCTGGATGAATCTTTGGAGCTTTGAGATCTTCAACTCAGCTGCCTCGCTCTGACTGGGTGGAACATCCAGGAAAGAACTTTTTGGTTTGGGGAGTTTTAAAAAGGGAATGGGGTATCCTCTGGATACAATTCTTTGTACCCACCGATAGTTTGGGATGGCTAACCAGGCTTTTGGGTGTAAGGATGTGTCTCTGACTGCCTTCAGTGAAGGACAGCTAGGCAACCATTCAGGAGTACAGAAAGGGCCTGTCCAAGATGAAACCCAGAGACCCTTGATTTTGTGGACCCCCTCTGCTGCATGAGCAGCATCCACCACTGTACCCATTTCCCCCTCTGCCTCTTGGGGACTATTCTCTGAAATTCCTGAAAAGGACCTTCAGGGTTCTTGAACTACAGCCCCCCCCCCACTGATTCCTGAAAAAGGATCTTTTTTTTGGGGGGGTAGAAAAATGGATCCTGATGGCAGACATGGTCTTTCCATCTTTCTCACTATGGGAGAGAGTCTCTCTGCAACAGTGGGCCCAAACAAATACGATCCATCAAAGGGGGCATTGACGAAATATGCTTTGAAAGATTCCGCAAAGTCATACAACTGCATCCAGCCATGGCACCTAAGAGCAATGCCAGAAATGTCAGCCCTTGAGGTACCCTTCCCGCTGCATGGGAGAGTAACCTCATAGGCACGTTGGAAACTGACTGTAGAGTGGCCAATCTGGAGGAGAAGGATTTCCTCTCCTCATCAGACTGGGACTCCGGCACAGAGCTAGAAATTTCTTGGATTAAATCACTCTGTAGCCTAGTAAAATGGGAAAGGTAGTTTAAGGCTCATAAGGTGAAGGTACACAAGGCATAAACTTTCTTGCCAAATCTGTCTATATCCCTAGAATCCTGTTAGGGGAATAGACAATGGAGCTTTCCTGGGCCAGCTCCTTCTTGGTGGCTGCTGCAACAACCATGGCATCTACTGGGATTCCTTTAGCCCAATGGCTGTCAGTTGGGGGAGCACTAAAGATTTTGTCTGCACCCTTGGGGATGGGTTTTACCATGTCCGGATCCTTCCATGCCCTGCTTAATACCAGGTCAACAAGTATATCAGCACTGGGCGACACCCAAGATGTAGACGGGCTGGACCAGAAAGTCTCCAAGAACACAGTTTCCTTTGGGTTAGGGTTTTGGGAAGAACGTCCACCTCTTTGGCGCAGATTTTCAAGATGTCTTTGAAGGAGACATCCTCAGGTGGAGATCTGGGGGACCATTCCCGTTCCTCAAAATCAGTATATTCTGTTATGGATTCCTATGGGGAATCCAGGTGCCTCCTTTTGCTCCTTCTCTTCCAGAGAATCTCCTCAGTGGGGTGTTCCAGGGAGATGTCAGAAGAGATCTGGGGTTCCAAAGGTACTTGCAGGCTTTGCTGGACTGGCTGTCCCTAGGGGGGCAGTGGTGAGGTCTCAAACTGTCCCCAAGGTGGTGAGAAGTGTATCTGAAACAGTGGGATCTCCTGGGCATACAGAGACCAGTCTCCACCATCTCGAAAGCAGAATGGGCTGGAGAAGCCAAATATCATCACCCTGGAGCCAAAACTACTGGGACAGAGGATCCCTGAGCCCCCCCCCCCAGCCCTCTGCTCCAAGAGGGAAGCCGGGCTCAAGCTGTTGAATGGCAATGCTCCAAGGGGAAGCTATGTAACAGATCAGAAAACTTTGGAGTCTAGGTCAACCCCTCAAAGCAGACACTGAGGCTTTGGCTCCAACAGCCGCTCTTGCCCCGACATGGTTGGGATCGAGCAAATCAGGAAAGGTGCAGGAGTCAAAGAGAGAGATCCACTATCGGCTCCAGCACCTCAGCTCTTGGGGCATTTGGATCAGTGGCTCTGAAGCAGCAGGTGTGATCAGAGAAGAAGCTAAAAATCTAAAAGGTGACTGTCTGCAGATACAGCAGGAGGCACTGAGGTGAGCAGGGCCAAGACAATATATGCACATCCTGTGGGCATCAGATAAGGGAATCTCGTGCAAACAGAAGTGCAATTTTTGAAGCCTAAAAGCTTCTCAGACATCCTACAAGACTAAGAGAAGAAAGAAGACAGAAGGAAGAAAAGGAAAAAGAACAATTCCCACCAAGAAAGCGCTAGAAGACTCAAAAGATATATATATATATATATGCAAGAAACACAGGTTAAGAGGTAAGGTAGAGTAGCAGTAAAGGAAAAGCTACACCAGTAAGTCAAACTACTAAAGTGACAGACAAAAACTTCTCAAAAGGATCTGAAGTCAGTGCACCATGATGCTTCTCCTTATAGGTTCATAGGCTGGTACTAGGCTATCGGCCCTAGGGCCTATACAAGCCTAGCCATAACAAATTCCCTGGCTATTTCTTCTCACAATATTTAATTCCCTAGACCCCTGTCTAGCAGGGTGACTGACATGATCCCCAGGGTGAATTTCCTATCTCCCATTCAATCATCATGGTTCCTTTTGAAGACAGCCAAAGAGGCGCTCTGCTTGACATGTATGGGCAGTCTATTCCAGAGTCTGTGGAGTCTCTGGGTCAGGAACCTATCCCTCAAGCATGTTTTTTTCATTGTGATTACAAGGCTTAGATCCCTGGAGTGTGTGGCTCTGAGGGATTGAAGTGCAGCATGTCCAACAGCTCTGGGTTTGACATGGCCTTGTATGTTAAGCAAAGATCGCCTCTGAGTAGACTATATGCAACAGAGTATAGCTGGAGTTTTTTTAAACTGTCAGCATAGGGGATCTGCTTTAGGCCTGTGATTCTTTTAGTGAGGTATTTCTGTGGCCTTTCCAATTGTTGCAGATGTCTTGAGAGGTACATACCAAACAGGGCATTGTATTCTATAATGGGGCTAATGAGGGAGGAATACAGTGGGACGATGACCTTCTTTTTTCTGGATGAAAACCCATTAGTGATGAGGTGTGCCACATAGAAGGATTTCTTGACTGTTGTGGCGATGTGGTTATTGAAGATGAGACCACTGTCCACCTGTGTCCCTAAGTCTCTTATCACACATTCGATGTTTAGTGTACCGCCACTTATGTGGTAATTCACGGGTACAGTTTTTTTCCCCAAAGGGGATAACTATACATTTCTTGGCATTGAGCTTGAGCCCATGGCTCTGGCACCAAGCATCTGTTTCTGAAAGGCCCTTTTGTAGAGTATCCACATCATTTGGGGATTCAATAATGGCTCCCAGTTTGCAGTCATCTGCGAACTTTGTTAGCCAGAGTCCCTTAGTGTTGGCCTGTACTTTAGAGAAGTAGATGCCAAACAAGAGTGGTCCTAGGATTGAACCCTGAGATACTCCACTTGTCTGAAGCTGGATTTGGAGTCGGCTACTTTTACAGTGCGAGTTCTAAAGTAAGCCAGTTGGCAACCCGAGTGTCATAGGGATTAATGCCCAGCCTAGTAAGTTCATCTATGATTCCAGAGTGGGGGATGGTGTCGAAGGCCTTGGCGAGGTCCAGATAGGCTGTGTGGACTGCCTTACCCTCATCCACAGCTCTGGAGACTGATTTGAAGAAGTCAATAAGGTTCAGAAGACAAGATCGGCCCTTCACAAACCCAAACTGGGTGGGGTCCTGTGTTTGAAGGTTGCCAATGTCAAGTTCCATGATAATACACTCCATGGCCTTGCAGATCAGGCTCATTAGACCGATGGGGTGGTAGTTCCCAGGATCCAAGGTGGATCCCCCCTTGTGGAGTGGATGACTGTAGCTGTGCACCACTCAGTGGGCACGAAGCCTGAGGTGAGGCCATGATTAAACATGACACTTAGGTGAGGTGCCAGTTCATTTTGTAGTTCATGCAATACACAGCCCGGGATGTCGTCTGGTCCCATGGATGCTGTATTTTTAGCTTTGGAGAGTGTGTTTTTTTATCTTTGTGGCTGTTACTGGAATTTGGTAATCTTTCAGTACTGAGATGGGCCCTTTAGGGGGCGAGAGGGGGGTGAAGGTGGCACTGAATCTATCTGCCAGGATATTGGCAATATCCTTGGGATCAGTATATTTAATGCCATTCTGTTGTAGCTCAAAGCAGATCTGAGCATTGCCATTTAGATTCTTCACATAGCTATAGAATGCATTGTGGTTGTCTTTAGAATCTTTGGCAATTTTATTTTCGTAACTAGCTTTGCAGGATTTTATGAGGGATCTCAGGTTCTTACTGAGGCTGGTAAGGGAGGTTTTTGCATCCTGGGATTTTTCGTCTTTTCTGCAACAGTTTCTTCCTTTTGTTGCAAAGTTTGTTTATGGCAGGGGACCACCAAATTGGCTTCCTTTTTTTGGAGGAGAGCGTCTTGATTCTATTTGGGATGGCAGGATTCATGCACAAGTGGATGTACTCGTACAGTGCCTTAGTGTAGGATTCAGCAGTCGAACTTTCAGTTCCCATCTGCATGGGTGTCATGAAGTTTGTCATTTCAGACTTGAGTAGCATGAAGTCGTCTTTGGAGAAGTATTTTTACAGAGGTTTCCTTACTGGGGGGTGGGGGAGGGATGTGGCTGTCAAGGGTGAATAGCTGATGGTCAGACCTGAACAACGAGGGGGTGACCATAGGTGTGGAGCATCCATTTCCCATACTGGTAATGACCAGGTCTAGAATATTGGAGCCCCTGGTGGGACTATGGATTAGTTGATCCAGGGCATTGAAATTTATGAATTCCAAGAACCGTTGGGCAAAGGTGTGGGTACACGAGTAGTTTTCCCAGTTAATGGCAGGGTAGTTGAAATCACCTACTATTATGGTGTTTGGTTGTATCTTAATATTTTCCAGTATGTTTAGAAAGGTGTAGTGAGAATCTTGGGGCATGGTGGGGGATCTGTAGCAAGCTACAATTTTGATTGCAGTCTTACCTAGTGTTAGTTGCACCTAGAGAATTTCAGATGCATTGCGTTGGGCAACTAGCCTGGTGGTGTGAATGAAAAATTATATAGAGCTTACTTGCTGCTTGCTTACTGTGGGATTTGAAGTCTTCTTAAGACACACAGTCTTGCTGTGCTGTTTACTGCTGAATCAGAGACACATAGCTCTGCATGACTCCATCTGTAGTCTGTTTAAAGCACCAAGCCTTTCAAATTGCACACTGATAAAGAAATATATTTTGCAGCTATAACAACAGTTACAGATAACTTATTTTATAACAAACCACACGTAGTCTGTCAGATTTGTAGCATATATTTACAAAGTTTTCCTTCATTACAGATATGAATGATGACTTCTACAAAATACCTCTCTCTGTCCTTCTCTCACATAACTGAATTACTACAATTGCTATATACAGAGCTAGTCACGCACACATTTCCTCTTGGTATGTTTTTCTGGCCTTATGTGGGAAGTCACAATGTCTGTATTAGACTTTTCTATTGTCCTTTTGTGATTTAAGCACTTTTGCTGATGTGAGGATGCCATTCTGAAAGGAAACATCTGTATAAGCTGTTCCTACTGGAAAAACATCACGTATTGCTGAATTTATAAAAAAGGATGTCTGTTAATAGATATTTGTTCTACAAACATGAGAAAATAATGTAATGCTTGTTTTCCAGTATTGCTTTGTTAGGCATTTTCTGATGCTGTGAAGAGAAGCCTGTCTGTTATACATATAGTATGAATGCACATTGTAAACTCTATACATATATTCAAGCAAACTTTTTCTTTCAGCATATTTACAACAGAATTAATTTCAGCCTTATATTCATAATATCTAACAATTCCCTCTGTTTTTAAACATACTCAAAACATTTTATATAGAAAACACATTGGGCAGGATTCACAAAGCCTCCGTGTAAGAGTTATAACTCATACACGGAGGCTGCAGTTAAACGGAGTGATGTCAGCATGCTCTGCATATTCATGAGAGCATGCTGAATCACACTTAAGGCCAACACGGTCTGTGTAAGACAGTAGGGGGCGTGTCCGTAGGCTAAGCCCTGCAAGCGGACACGCCCCAGAAGTCTAAAATGGCAGAAAGTAAACACCCACGAGAGAGGCCATGGAAATGTGAATAAACACACTACACAACACATGCCCCCACAGACCAGCAATGTAATATGTAAAAAGTGAACAGATGTTATAAAATGTAAAATGAAAACTTTTTTATTTTTTTTTAAAACCCCGTAAATGTTTGCTAATGCGTGCGCTTGTGTGCGTGGGTGTGCTACTAGCGCAACTGCAGTTAGCAATCAGTGGAAAAGGATATAAGAACTAAATATGCAAAGTAAGCCAAGAAGTAATAGCATAGCGGTAGAGTTTTCGGCTTAAGAGCAGGCAGGCAAGGTTCGAGCCCACACAACATCCTTTTTTTTTTTTGTAAATAAGCACTAAAAAGGCCCCTGACAGTATTGTACAAATTTAAAAGTGTTTCCTTTTGTAAAATGGAATGAAATGGATCATATATTTTCAAGTAATACAATAATAAAAATATTTAGAAATGTACTGATAGCGAAGCTGCTGTCAAACAAGGTGAGACAGAGTGCCCGTAGCTGAGTAGTGTTTCAAAGGCTGCAAATTGCTTGCCCGTAGCTAAGCACTGGTTTAACAGGCTCAAACTGTGTGCAACTAGCTGTGCTTAGCTTAACATGCGTGTTAATAGCCAATTAAGGTTTAACCCAGTGCACACCGTTTGTGCGGAGGTGCGCGCCGCGCCCACAAGCTAACCGCTGGGCAACGTTAAGCAAGCTGTATCAAAAGTGCCTTTACACAGACACACCCCTCAGCCTGTCTAGACAGTCATGAAAACTAAAAATCAGTGGTCAGATTCAAACCCAGGATACCATGCACTAGAGTCAAGGTACTAAACCACTAAGCCATGACAGCAGTACTTAGAAATGCAGAAATAGCATATATATAGGATGTAATCCAAAATGGAGCATGATAAAGCAGTTTCTGTGAAGTTGATACAATTCCAAAACGGCCAATCATAGAAATGTGTGGGAAAATCGGCATATATAAGCCCCATAGGCGGGAATACACAGCATAAACGATTGTAGAATAGACCTGCAGGCAGAATGAGTGGAGTAGGGGAGGGACGTTGCTTTCGAGCACAGCAGTGGGGCGTTGAGGAGTCCATTTACATGGTCTGGCTCCTAGTTCATCATCATGAGGCCCAACTCATGCAGGGCCAGGTCTCATGGGGAGCATACAGGGCGGAGGCATGGGACCAGTTGGCTCATGATCTCACCAGTGCTACTGGGATTGCACGTACCGGTGAGCAGGTCCGTCACCACCATGCGGACCTGAAGTGATGCAAACAAGACCAGTTGACCCAATGGATCCAGGAGGCCCAGGATATGCACAACGCCCCACTACTGAGTAAGTTAAATTTTACTTGTGTATGTAAGGAATTCAACTAGCTGATACCATGGAGATGTGTATTCCAATATTACTTGTTTTGTATTACAGCTGCAGGTGTCTGCTCTGCAAATCGCAGGGCACATGACAGCAGGCTGGTGCGGCTGCGCCACCATGCAGGTTAGTAACCCCACCTAGTACTTGTAAATAAATATTATAGTGTAGCACTTAGCAGAACACTGCAGTGTATTCATTAAAAGTAATTGAATGTGCAAGCAACAAGTGAAAGTGTGCAGGTATGGCTGCATCAAGTTCATCAGTATGTAAGTGAAACTGGAAATATAACTGATAGAAATAAATAGTTCTGTAATACAGATGTCCCACCATTATAATTAAATGTAGTATAACCTGCAGTAGTCTCAAGAGTACAGCTTCAGAAGCTGAGTTAATCACATGTGAGATATATCCCCTGTTGAAATGCTGAATCATGACAGAAGTGAGGCTGCTGGAAAGTGTTTGAATCACCACAGGTCTAATATGTGAACAAAGCCTAGAAGTACCAACCTGAACTGTGAAATAGCAGGATGTGTGAGAGTGACAGAAAGGGTCATGTATCAATAAATAAAGTAGTAATAACTCCTGAATATATAAGCCTCAGTGTGGTTCTACAGAACTAAATGCATGTGGGAATTAAAAATTAACATCCCAAACTGATTTCAGTGTGTCTGAATCTTGAATGTTTAAGCCAAAATCTGTATATGGTGATCACATTCAACAATTTTCAGATAGAATGAATGATTGTCTGACATACTAAACATCCATAGTTGTCCCCTGCCCTGTCATCAAAATGTAGCAGGATGATGTATCTGATCAAATTCAAAATAACTAGGATAGTGATGTATCTGTAACAGGTCTAGCATGACAGTCAATTAAAAATCATTTGAAAACTATCACCCACAAGTTAATTGTGTTTCTATTACAAATGTATATCAATGTATAATTTATGAATGTGTCAACATTTTCTTTCTCCACCCCACCCTATAATTGCAAATTAAAAAACTCACTAAATATTGGTATGTGAAAATTTCATTAACCATGGACATTTGTCCTGTTGTTTCAAAAATATATGCATGTCCGTTGTTGCATGTGCCCTGTTCATACCTGCAAACCTGATGGCCTGTTGCCATTAATCAACCCTGCATGTTTGATTGTGTATTACTGTTCAAATAATGCATGTGATATTGATATGCCTGTTGTTCAATGGTGTTAATATCTGGGTGTTTGTTTAATGGGAATACCAATGCATGCTGTTACAACTAATTTGAATGGAATAATATGCTACTAACCCAAACTAACATAACATACTCACAAACCTAGAACGCTTGGGAAGGCGGGTCCCAGCGGACCCACCTCTCCCACCTCATCTGGCGATTGCACCTGGCACTAGTGCCCAGGCCGGACCCTCCTCCGGTGGCCCTGTGCCACCTTCAGGTGGAAGCGCTGCAGGGGATGGGGCCTGTCCCCCCTCTGCAAGTGTGGCCGGAGGAGCCCGTCCACTCACCCTCCAAGGTGTCCGGTCTGTGGTGCGAAGGGAGATTCAAGACTCTGTTCTTGGGCCCCTACGCCAGCTTGAGGCCCGGGTGGCACAGCTTACGGGCATGCCCGTTGTCCCGCCTGCACAGCCCCCAGCACAGCCCCATCCTGGGCTGTGAAGTAACAGTGGCAACTGCCTATGGGTGGGGATATCAGTTCCACTGTTGCCATCTGTGGGCTCATGTGCCCTGGATATCCCAACTTCCATCCCCGTCAATTGTATAACCCCCCACGTGTCATACACCACCCCTGTATGCGTCTTGTCTGTCTTGTCTGTTAACCTACCCAACCTACCTCCCCAGCTATACTGACTACCTTCACCTGACATACCACTCTCACCTGAAAAAAAAAAAAAAAAAAGGGCACTCTGTACCCACAAAAAAATTACGCCCCATACATAGTTGTCCATGTTGCACATATGTCCGCTGGACATTGAAACTGTTAATTACAATTGGCTGTACAACAGGTATTAATGTTGTCCTGACACCTCTCTCAGGGGTGGAAGGTTTCAAATGTCACACCAAATTACATACAAATGCACAGCTGTTGCTGAGAAAGACATGGGCAGCTATGGGCCTCACCTACATCCCTCCTGCAAATCCCAAGCTTGTTTCCCTACTGTCTTACCCACTTTGTGACCCCTTTTTCACCACTTTCCTGTCACCACTTTTTCTTTTCTTTCAAAGAA
Source organism: Protopterus annectens (assembly GCF_019279795.1). Classification (NCBI taxonomy): domain Eukaryota; kingdom Metazoa; phylum Chordata; order Ceratodontiformes; family Protopteridae; genus Protopterus; species Protopterus annectens. Next base: position 88,069,728 of record NC_056725.1, read on the forward strand.
AATAGCGCAGGTGTGTGCGTGTGTTAGCGGAGCTCACCGCCAGTGCGCATGCGTGAGCTCCGCGCAAACGAGCGCAGACCTGGTTTTAAGTGCTTAAAAGTGCCTTTGACACTTTTGATTGACAGGTCCTTTACTCATTTCGAAAGAAAAATAAATTCCCACTGTCAGTCTCGAACCCAGGACCTTGGTAACACTAGTCTGTATGACCTACCACTAAGCCATGACTCTCATACAAGAACATAGTGCTAAAATAAATATAACATGTAATAGTAGGAATCAATATAAAGGCAATATAGGATGTGTACTACCCAAAGCATGTCAGGTAGATTTTTAATGTCCGAATTACTGGATTCCCATACTAGTTTAGTGTTAACAGAAACAGACCTGCTAATTGTTAGCTTGTACATAATAATGTAAGCTAATGTACATATATGAAAGTATGTATATGTACACACACACACACACACATATATATATATATATATATATATATATATATATATATATATATATATTAATACATATGAAATATAGTTGTAGGTGTCAGTATTCATACACACTCACTACAGGAAACAGTGAAGATAAATGCAGCAACCAGAATCTACAACACAGCCTGACTCCTGTGACACTTACTAACCCTTTTAACTGCTTAAAGGTGCCTTCAGCACTTTGATTGACAGGCCCTGTACTCAATTTGAAAGCAAAATAAAAGCATACTATTAGGCCCTACCACAAGACCATTGTAACACTAGTCTGTAGGACCTACCACTAAGCCATGACTCTCATACAGGAATATAGTGCTAAAATAAGTATAACATGTAATAGTAGGAATGAAGATAAAGGCAATATAGGATGTGTCCTACCCAAAGCATGTCAGGTAGACTTTTACTGTCCTAATTACTGGATTCCCATACTAGTTTAGTGTTAACAGAAACAGCCCTGCTAATTGTTAGCTTGTACTTAATAATGTAAGCTAATGTACATATATGAAAGTATGTATATGTACACATATATATATATATATATATATATATATATATATATATTAATACATATGGAAATATAGTTGTAGGTGTCAGTATGCATACACTCACTACAGGGAACAAGTGAGAGAAATGCAGCAACCTGAATTTACAACACAGCATGAATCATGAGAGACTTACTAACCTTCACACTCACAGAACACTGTCGACAGCATACCAGCATGGTCCACGCCCTTACAATCTGAAAGGGCAACGCCTATCTCACATACCCTTTTATAGCACTGTCCTGAAATCACAGTGAGACATGCAATCAGTACACAACTGGCTGCATGCAATTAGCAAATGCTGCTTTACAATTGGTGCAGAGGCCATCACATGGACCTATGCAGATACCTACAAAAGCATCCAGTACTAACACTCCACACATGCAATACATTCATTGCACCAAACCGACGGAGAGAGAGAGAGAGAGAAAAAGAAAGAAAGAAAGAAAGCAATAAAGGCAGTGATAAAAAAAAAACTGCATCATCACAGCAACGAAACCAGCAGCAGCAGCAGCAAACAGCAAGTAGCACCAGTGACACAGCAACAGCTGACACAAACACAGGTAATGCAAAGTAGCAGGTTAATACTGTGTTTACTGTGAAACCTCCAAATGTATCATAGTTCACTATCTATAAGTATGTCCATGAGATAGGTTGTGTGTACATAGTCCTGATATATATACATATGTAATATTGCTGTACATGTCTTCCATACTTAAAACTTCCATAGCTTAGAACACAAGGCCAGTTATGCATATGATGCAGTAGTTCCCAGGGTCAGTAGAGGTTCCTCCTCATTGGTGTGGGACCACTGTGTATGTATGGCACTGTTCAGGTACATATCCTGTAGTATGGCCAGGGTTTAATATCAGTCTGTAATGTGGTGCTATGTCCTCTAGGGGTGAACGTATCACACATCCAGGGATACCATTTTGTAACAGTGATGCTGTATGTTCTGCAATGTTGAGGGTGGCCCTCACCTGGACATGTGAGATGATAGGGAGGTTACATTCATCTGTGATAACTAATTCCACTTGTGTAGGAGAATGGGGGGATACCTGCACCTAAACTGTCTGCAACAATGTTGGCAATATCTGTGCATTTGGTGAATGTGAAGCATCTTACCACTGCTGACCACAGATGCCTTGCCTTCATGTGAATCTGCTCTGTGCTGCAGTAGCCTCCTGCTATTGTTATACAATGTGCCTGTATCTGTAGTCCACTGGACAGGATAAATAAGTGGTGTGCGTACGGTATGGGTTAGATATATGTGCACATTACATGCACTATGTGGGATGTCTGTGGTAAGCTTTTGCAAAGGGGCCAGCAGTGTGTGTTGTGGCTTCCACTGGCCCAGTGGGCTGCATGGATAGCATCACAGTCCTAACTAGTGAATAACTGTGTAATTACATACATACATAGCAAGGTAGTGTACTGTGCTTGTGGTGTTGTTGGGATATGTATATCCAGGCTGAGTAATGTGTGTCCACATCACAGTGTTGGATGGCAACACACATACAGTATGTTGGGATGAACACCCAGAGTGTTTCAGAAGTGTTGCCTGTGCAGAAATATCTGGCCATTACCTGCGCATCCCCCACAACACACACACATGCAACATATGGTAGTAGTAGTATAGCAGTACACATAGGTTCATAGGTTCATACTAGGCTATTTGCCCTAGGGCATTGATAAGCCTAGCCAGAATGTGTTTGTCTTTTGCCACCCAATTAAAATTTATTTTGCTATGCCCTTTTCCGAGGTTGGTATACTGTGCCTCTGTCTAACAGTGACATAGACGTGATACCCGGGGTACAACTATGATCTCCCATCCACTCATCCAGATTCCTATGGAAGAGAGTCAATGAGGGACTCTGCCTAACCTGTACTGTGAGTTCATTACAGAGTGAAGGGAGCCTCTGGGTTATGAATCTGTCCCTCCAGCATGTCCTATTTATTTCCGTGCTAAGGTTCAGGTCTCTTGAGCGTGTGGCTGTACGGGATTTTGATTTCCTGAGGTGCAGCATGTCCATTACTTCTGGGTTGGACATGGCTGTATATGTCAGGCACAGATTGCCTCTGAACAGGCAATATGCCACTGAGTCCAGCTGGATTCTCTTTAACTGGGCAGCATATGGCATCTGTTTGAGCCCTTTGATCCTCTTGATGAGGTACTGTTGGGGTTTTTCCAGTTGCTGTAGGTGTCTGGTTAGGTACATCCCAAAAGGGGCATTGTACTCAATTATAGGCCTGATGATGGATGAGTAAAGAGGCACAATGACCTCCCCTGATGTACATGTGAATCCCTTCATGATTAGCTGGGCTATATAACATGTTTTTCAATCCACTTTGGCCACGTGGTTGTCAAATGACAGATTGCTTTCAAGTTTGTTCCCCAGGTCCCCAATTACTTCTTCTGTACTTAATGGCTTAACACCTATGGGGTACTTTGCCACCAATGTGGAGGTGTGGGTATCTTTGATGAATATTGATCTCCCCCTCCTTTTGTTGTTTGGTCCAAGTGTTGGGGCCGACAAGAATGGTAACAGGTATAACCTGGTAGTGCTGGTGTGCTCTTGGGAAACCTGAACCAGGTTTCTCTTACTGCACAGATATCGATGTCCATAATGCTAAGTAGAGTTTTGAGTGCGTGTATCTTGAGGTTTAGACTTCTGGCATTGAGTAGCATTACTCTTAGTTCCTCATTCTTTGTGATACCTATGGATGTGGGTTTGCCTTATGAGCCTTGCCTAATAAAGGCACTATGGGTGTAGCAAGAGCCTTTGCCAAAATCCAAAAGCCCAGGGGTGACAGGTGCAAGCTGTCCCTAGCAAAGCATCATGGCTTGTACAACATATCATCCCAAGCTGACAGGCATTGGATCACCTTTGAATGACACCAGTACTTCAGTCAATTGTTGAAAGTGATCATCTTGCCTTGATATTGTGGCATCATTCTTGGTGAGGGTAAGATGCTACTCAAGGTCAGGGTCATACTGTCTTGGGCTACATGCTCAGAGAGCTCCTTTCTGTCTCTTTTCATGTAGTCCAGGGAGGTATGTGTCAGGTCCTTCACACCAGCATGGATAATGAGTGAGTCATATTTGTACTTGCCTTGGAGTGACTTGAGTGCTTGTGTTATGTGGCGGGTCGTAGTGCCCGACAGGCTGCTCACTGTGACCCTCTCCTCGTTCAGCCTGGTGAACGTGACGTCAGTGTGCCTGATGATAGAGTCACCTATTACAAGTGTATGAGGTGTGTTGTTTACTGTTAAGGGCTGTGAGTGTTCAGCACATTGGCTTTGTGAGATATGTGTTGCACGTGTTTTGTTTTGGGGTAGCGGTTGCTTGGGTGTCTGCTTTGGAGGTCTCTGCTGCTTAGGCAGACCTTTATTTTGAGCCTCCGAGTATGTTTTTGTGTGATTATGTGTTTGTTTTGCTGTCGTGGTAGGTCTATGTGAGACTGGAATTGTAGTGAGTGTGGTTTCCTTCTCCTCCTGACTGGTTATAGCAGTATTGAGTAGAGAGAGCCTAGCCTCCAGTTTGGTATATGGTTGCATCACTCACATGTGTTTGAATTTGTTGTTAGGAGGAGGGGGTTGTCTGTGTACATGAGGCTGTTATAACATTGCCTCTGGATTACCACACTCACCAGCTGGACAGGAGAGGAGATTGACAGCTGACCTTTGGACATGCTAGAATACTATTGTGAATTCCGTAATAATTGAAAACAAGGTCCAGTGGGGAGTGAGGGTGTACTGATATTAATTTCTACTGCTGACTGATATAATAGCTTCAGTGAGCAAGTGCCAGGTAACTTAAGTGCAATGTGTTACAATTAACTAAATGCAAAAACAACAAGCAGTCACTTTCTTTCAAGTGTAACAAGGAAATAAGTACAGTAAGCAATGCAGATATCAGTAGTGATTCACAGAAGTGCTGAGAAGCTGTGTATTATGTGGAATTAGCGTACCAGTGAAATAACAAGCTAACAAATAACAAGCATATAAACAAAGCTAGATTCAGGAGGCTTGGATGTAGTGTATGCTACAGCAAACAAGGTGTACCAATGTCAGTAAGATACAGTTCAAATATGCAGGCACTATAAACCTTAAACCAGAAGTTCCCAGCTATGAATGGCAGAATACAGCCTATTCTCACACAAGAGTGCAGACCACAAACCTTGTTAATGTTAAATAACTGGCCTGAAGGCCAACTGCTTATACCAGAACTAATACACTTGGACACTGGACTCTCAATCAGCAGTTCCCAACTTAGAAGGATGAAAGCTACCTGTCCTGCCACCACAGTGCTTGCCACAAACCTTCCTAATGTAAAACAACTGGTCTGAAGGCCAAGTGCTTAATCCAAAAGACTTAGAATGATAGCTACACTTTAATCAAGTTACAACCAAGCAGTAATAACTACAATTTAATACTTCATGTATAGAATGTGTACCATATATTGCTGACATACTCTGCTGATATCCTGTTTGTGTACTTTTCCAGGGAGATATGGCTCCAAAAAGGAACCCTGCATACTCTGCTGCAGAGGACGAAGTGATCCACCAGAGCCTGGTGCATGACTATGACATCCTGTTTGAACGCACCACCCAGAATCAGCAGGAGAGGTCTGCACTGTGGCAAAACCTTGTCAGCAGGATAAATGATGTCGGCATGCATGATAGGACATATGAGCAGGTGAGACATCACTGCAGTGATTTGATTAGAAATGTCTGCCGGCGTGCTGCAGATGTCCGCAGGCAACAGGTTGCCACAGGTGGGGGGGTGGCCACACATCCCCCCCTCACCAGACAGGAGGGGCTACTGCTAAGTGTCGTGGATCCAGCCCCAGAACAACAACAGCATCAAACTTGCATCATGATGGAGGTTGGATCCACACAGCAGCAAGACACTGAGCGTTCAGGTAAGATGCCATATGTACATATGACTGTTCTGTACACTGTTACTTCATGCATGCATAAGGTGTGCACGTGGTATGTATCTGTCATCATGATATGTAATTGTGCATGTGTGATACTGGCATTATGAGCAGCTGATGTGTATAAGGGAACTGGTGTACTATTGTACTGTATCATATGCAAAAACAATGGCACACTTGTGCCCACTGACATTACTTTCTTCATATTTCCAGGCCCCTCCCATCTAGCAACGAGGCAGGCCATACATGCTGGTGAGTGTGTTGATCATTACCTGAAAAACTATTTATAATAATATTAAGAGTAGTGTAACTCAGTAGTATACATGCTGGTGAGTGTGTTTAATAATACCTGCAATACTCAAGTTAATACTAGTAAGAGTAGTGTAACTCAGTACTGATGTGTGTGTGTACTGTGGGGTGTGCATGTGTGCAAATGTGCCTGTGCCCATGTGTGCATATGTGTGTGTGTCCATGAGTGCATGTGTCCATTTCTGAATGTGTGCATTTGTATTGAAGTGCATCACCGTAAAATATGTCTTGAGACTGTAATCTGTGTTCCCTGTTTTCCTCCCGTAGGTTCTGGTGCTGCTCTGGTGACCTGCAGCAGGGAACCTGAATCTTGTGCCCCAGGTACTGATGATGAGGAAATGTCTATAATGGTGCAGGAAGGTGTGTCTGGGTCTGCTATTGGGCAGCCAATTGACAGTACACAGCTGTCAACCCCTTCAATGTGCACAGTCATCCTGCCGTTACCTCCTTTGTCACCATTGTCCCTAGGTGATGGACAGTATGCATTGGGCATAGATCAGGGTAATGTGGTACCTGTGGTACATGCATCCCCACAAAGCAGCCATGAGCAGGGTCCTCCAATGGTACCACGCAGACAGTCGCCCATGGGTTCTCGTGGGGGCATCCATGGCCGTACTGCCTCTGGCCGACATGCCCAAGGAGGTATGTCAACCTCCACTATGTTTCGGACTGTTATGCAGGCACAGGCATGTATGGAAAGGTACACCAGACAGGGTCTGAGGGAGCTGACAGCATGTCGCACAGCCATGACAGATGGCATGCGTGACATTGCAAATGCTATTCGTAATTTCACAGATGTCGTTGACAGACGTTGTGGGGACATACAACAGCTGCTCCACAACCAGATGTCCATGGGCCAGGGCGATGGTGTGCATTTGCGGCATCGACGTGGCCGTATGCCAGCAACAGCACCAGCTGGCAGTCACCGCGGACGACAACAGGCCCACTCACGCACCTCAAGTGCCAGCAGCAGCCCCAGCAATGGGTTAGTGCTGTCATCAGGATGCCCCAGGAGATCACGTGCACGTGGCTCTGGACAGTCCCAACAGGGAACTGTGTCCAGTCAACACACACCCGCTTCCGATGACAGTACCCAGTCTGGGTTAGTACCGGATATGGTCCGTAGCACCCCTGCCAGGCACAGGTACCGTGTCCGTGCCCACAGACACTGATCTGGATGACCTGACAGGTGCAGTCTGTGGCTGTCCACAAAACCCTGTACATGGCAGCCATTGTGTGGGACTGTGTGTGTGCTTACACACATGCAGAAATGTAACACCTAGGGCAAACACACACACACACACACACACACACACACACACACACACACACACACACACACACACACACACACACACACACTGCAACAACACTGGTCCACCCTGTACTGCTGCCCCTCACAAACACACATACACATGCATGTCAATTGGTGGTACCAGTGGCTGGCTTGGGCATACCTACCCCACACCCTGTGCATATGATGACACTGTGCCACCTCCTGCATACTACAGCATCAGTGCAGGAAAAGGTAAACACGTTGCTGATGCACAGGGTGACTACATAGATGTGTATAAGTAGTAACATGTTGGTAACTGTTCACTGTTCCACTATGATTGTGTGTATATCCCGGCATTCCTGCTGCAGTAACTGTATGAATGTCCTGAATTGTTATCTGCACCTATACTACTTACCAAAGTGTACCAGCTGCACACCATCACATGCTACCATTGACTATGGGAATGTGCATCATGTGCTGTATTGTAGATTCAGCTATATGTATCTGTTCTGTCACACATGCATTTACACACACCCTGCTACCCCCACACATGCACACACTCACCTGCCATTTCCATTATTTATTACCCTACATGAGTAGCTGTCAACACATGACAGGTACACATTTGAAAAGTGCACTATTTGGATTACTACTGATTTCCTCTTCTCTACCTGTACTCACAGGGTGCAGGCAACCTCATTAGTTTAAAAGTGTAATGTGCATCAGGTACTGTGGTTCCCTGATTGCCACATCCAACATGTTTTCCATATGGAAATGCACACACAGAAACATCCCACATTCACACACTTGCCACATTCAGGTTTCAAAACACTATCTAGGTATGTTCTGGTACATGTGCGTGTTACAGTAGCATGTAGCACTATACTGAGTACTGGCAGTTGTCTGTTGTCATGTTGTTTGTATAGGGTGCTGTCAACATCACTGTTTGTTAAGGGAAATGTGCACCCTGCAGTGCGTGGCCCCATTTGGCAAAAGCCACATCCCACCCCCAGCATTGTGCACACACACTAACCCCACTCACACTAAAACACATACTTTCCATTTGCAAGATTCAAACCCCTACCTAACTGTGTTATGACACTAGAGACAGACACATTAGCAGAGTGCGCTATTTGCATTAGTGGGAGAAATCCTTTCTAATGCTGTACTTAGAGGGTGCTGACATCATCTGTGTTTAGGAAGAGGGATGTGCACCCTGTAGTGTGTTCTCCCAGTTAGCAAAAGGCACTTTTCCCTCACAGCATTATGCACACACACAAACCCCACTCACACTAACTCACATACATTCCCTTTGCAGGATTCAAACCCCTACATAACTATGTTATGACACTAGAGACAGACGCATTAGCAGAGTGTGCTATACGAATTACTGGGGAGCTTTAATTCAGGTAATATAGTTAGAGTGCTGACATCATCAGTGTTTCAAAAGGGGAATCTGCATCCTGTAGTGTACTTTCACAGTTGCTAATAGGGGCATTTCCCGCACACACATAGATGTGTTTGAGGTTTGCATATGTGGGGGATCCAGTACTCCAGTGTGATTAGTATATGGTTCGATTGCAACAATGAGGGATATACTGCAAGTGGTGAGCATTTTGTACTCATGTTTGTGATGATCAGGTCTAGTATATTTTCCCCTCTTGTGGGAATGTTGACTACTTGTTCCATAGCTAAAGAGTTTCTGAACTATGGGAACCCTAGAGCTTGGGTATTGTGGCTTGAGTAATGTTCACAGTCTATGTTTGGGTAGTTGAAGTCACCCAGTATGATGGTGTTTGCAGAGAAATCTATACTCTCCTGTGTCATCATGAAGGCTGTGTGGGATTCCTGAGTTTGAGAGGGTGATGTAAGAGCTCCTCTGTGTCTCTTTCCATGTGGTCCAGGGAGGTACGTCTCAGGTTGTTCACACCAGCATGGACAATGACTTTCTCATACTTGTACTTGCTGTGGAGTGACCTGAGTGCTTGTGTTATGTCGCACATTCTATCACCCGACAGGTAGCTAAATGTGACCTTCACCTTGCTCAGTCTGGAGAGTGGGACGTCAGTGTGTCTGACTATGGCATCACCTATTATAGGTGTGTCACACATTGTGTTTGGCCTTATGGGCTGTGCCTGTTAAGAACACTGACTTTGTGAGGTCTGTGTTGCTTGTGATATGTGTTCATGTGGGATGCAGCGTGTCTGGCCATGTCATTTCTGTCCGTGGTCTGGTAAGTATCACCTTTGGTGACATAGGTATTCATATGTCAGCTGGTGAGCATTTGCAGTGTTACCTACTGAAAGTGGTACAGCTTGTTTGTTGTACAATGGACTACATGCAGCCCTGCTTACAGTAGCTATGTTTGCATGCATGTTTCCTTGCAGTTACCCTGGAATACTGATCCGACCTGCCATGCAGAGTTACACAGCTTCTGTGGACTCCTAGTGACATCTGCATAGCTTACTATATGTATGTTCATGTCTCACTTGACAGAATGTCACTGTTTCTCCTGTTCACATGTACGTTGCCTGTGACACTTTGCATATGACTTACCTGGCATCTGTCCACGTGAGCAGTCATATATGCCACTGCAGGACTCTAAACCTGATGATGCACACACTCAAACATTCCTCAGCATGGAGAACATCGCTATCTGTGCAGTAACAGATACCGGATTCAGGGCTACCAACAGCACCCCAGCACTACCAAGTTATACCTCATACCATGCTTTTCAGGCCCAAAACTTGCACAAAACCACAAAAGGAGGGGGTGTATTGATATTCATCCAAGATACCCACACCTCCAGGTTGGTGGCAAAGCACCAAACATCAGAGACTATCCATATGCAAGTAACAATGGGTAAAACTGCCTTCCAGGTTATAGCCTGCTACAGACCACCCTCACAAACACAAGAACCGCACTTGGCCTTCCTGAAAACAGTTGGAAATATGTAGGTCTGTCCATACACCATTATATTGGGTGAGTTAAACTACCCAAACATAGACTGGGAGCATGACTGTAGCTCCAACACCCTATCCCAAAGATTACTAGAATTTATATACCAAAATGCTATGGAACAACTTGTTACCACTCACACAAGAGGGAAAAACATACTGAACCTGATCATCACCAACATGGGGACTCTATGCTCCAGACCAGAAGTGTATCCCTCACTGGTAAGATCAGACCATAAACTAATCTCACTGGATATTCACATCCCAAGGCCACCACCTGCACAGAAGAATACAGTCAACAACTCATGTAAAGCATGTTCACACTCCTCATAAATGATGTGGAAACCTTCAAAGCCCCCAGGCCTGTTGAAAATATGGACCAGACTGCAGATACCTGTATAAAGGCATTCTATGGACATCTTCAGGAATGCATGGATCATGCAATCCCAAATAAAAGCAAGACCCAATCCTCCAAAGGCAGACATCCTGTGTGGTGGACACCAGCCATAAACAAACTATACAATAGAAGGATGAAGCTACTAAATGATACAACAAACTCCCAAAATGTGAAGGCATCACTGATGAGTATTAGAAGAAAACTACAGGCACTCATAAGATTGTCTAAGGCCATCTTTGAGAGAAGATTCCACAAGCCACTGAGGATAATCACAAGGCTTTCTTTAGTTATGTTAGGAACCTGGGTGGTAATTCCCAGATATGCTCAGAGGTAGTCCAAGATGTCAAAAGAAATACCAAACACACAGACATTGCCAACATCCTAGTGGACAGGTTCACTGCTAACATCTCCCCCCCTCCACACCAAAAGGGCAAATATTTCTCCCAGCAGAGTGCTGCCCCCCCCCGACATCTCAGATGCTCAGGTAAGAGCTGTCCTCTCCAAAGCAATGAACACTGCATCAATGGGACCAGACAGTGTCCCAGGCTGTGTCCTACATGAACTCCAAGAAGAGCTACACCCAGACATAACACTACTGTTCAATCCCAGCCTTACTACACGATATGTGGCCAAAGAGTGGCGTACAGCAACAGTGGTCCCTCTACATTTAGGTGGTGCCTTAACGGATCCTGGACACTATCGCCCCATAAGTCTGAATAGCTTGGTCTGCAAAGCTATGGCAAGGATCATCATGAACCTCATAAATATAGATATTGGGGACCTACAGACACTGCATCATACACAGTTTGGCTTTGTTAATGGCAGATCCTGCCTCTCAAACCTGTTTGATTTCTTTGAAACAGTCACCAAGGCCACTGTCAATGGGAAGGTGGTCTACACAGCCTACCTGGACCTTGCATAAGCCTTTGATACAATACCCCACTTGTGCATTCTAGGGAAGCTCACCAGTGTACATATTAACCCCTATGTCACTACATATATTGCACAGTGGCTCAAGGGCAGAACACACATGGTTAGAATTGCTGGAGCCATGTCAGCCTCAAAACCAGTTACAAGTGGTGTCCCACAAGGCTCAGCCCTGGGATCTGTCTTGTTCAGTATATATTTATCAGAGGTACAGGCCAACATGGAAGGACTGTGGCTGAGCAAGTCGCAGATGACTGCAAACTGGACGCCATAATCAACTCTCCAGCCAACACACGCATCCTCCAAAAGGGCCTCTTAGAAACAGACGATTTGTGCCACAGCCATGGCCTCAAGCTGAATGCCAAAAAGTGTATAGTCATCCCCTTTGGCAAAACAAAGTGACCACAAAGTACCACATATGTGTTAATCCATTAAGTACAGAAGAAGGAATTATGGACCTTGGGGTACACAAGTTGATAGCATTTCTCATTTGACAACCACATGGCCAAAGTGGTTAGAAAAACATTTTATATAGGCCACCTCATCATGAAGGGATTCACATGTAGATCAGGGGAGGACATTGTGCCTCTTTACTCATCCCTCATCATGCCCATAATTGACTACAATGCCCCTGTCGGCATGCACCTTACCAGACACCTGCAGCAACTGGAAAGACCACAAAAGTACCTCAACAAGAGGATCAAAGGGCTCAAACAGATGCCACATACTGACTGGTTAAAGAAACAGCAGCTCTAGTCAGTGGCATACTGCCTCTTCATAGGCAATCTGTGCCTGACATATAAAGCCATGTCAAACCCTGACCTAATGGTCATGCTGCACCTCAGAATATCCAAATCTCATCAAGCTACAAGCTGGAAAGACTTGAACCTCAGGAGTGATATACATAGGACATGCTGGAGGGACACATTCATAACTCAGAGGCTCCCTTCACTCTGGAATATTATCCCAATACAGGTTAGGCAGAGTCACTCAGTGACCGTCTTCAAGAGGAATATTAATGACTGGATGGGACATTGTAGGTTTACCCTGGGTATCACTTGTGTCACTGTTAGACAGAGGCACAGTATACTAACCTTGGAAAAGGGCATAGCAAGATAGATTTACAATGCATGGTGAAAGCCACACACATTCTGGCTAGGTTTATAAATGCCCTAGGGCAGATAGCCTAGTATGAACCTATGAACCTATGTATCTTGTTCACCATTGGCCCTATGTGCTGTTAATCACCAATGCAATCTCAATACTATGGTAGCATGTGCAAAGGTCAGTTGTCAGTCACCTCTATGGTACAGTTGTGGAATATATGAGTCATGTAGTAATGTCACACTGCCACATGTACACAGTCAACCCTATCCCCTACCCATGGATGTACAACACATGTATGAGATGGAAACACATAGCCAAACTGTGGACTAAGCACTCTGAACCCGGTACTGGCATAACCTGTCAGGTGACATGAAATACTACAGTGACTGCAATACCAGTCTGATGTAGACCTACACTGACAGCAATACAAGCACGGGAACACACTGGGCCATTCATGGAGCCTAAGAATGGCATCCTGCCTGAGTGGCAGACACCTCTGCAGCTGGCACACAGGCATACGTTAGGCCTGAACACAGCATGCATAACACATAGCACACAAATCCTGTGTGCCAAACAAGCACAGTCTGTACAGCTATACAACACTCCTGCTGCAGTTGTGTTAGGTACTTTTATTGTCCGGTACAGTGAGGTCATGTTCACCAGGCTGGATAAGGTGAAGGTCACAGTGATATGCTCATGGGGCACTATGGTCCACCACATAACACAAGCATACAGGTCAGTCGGATGCATGGACACATATGACTCAGTCATTGTCCATGCCACTACAGCTGGCATGTGATATCCCTCACTGGAATACATGATAGGGAACATGGAAGGGCTCACTGAGCAAGTGGCACAGGCTGGTAGAACCCTGACCTTGGTTGGCATCATACCCCCACCAGGAATGCTGACATATTATTGAATGCTAATGAATTACTGTAGCTACAACATCCTAGCTGAAAGGTGCTTAGCATGCAGTCACTGCATTGCTATGGAACAACTTCTTACCACTCCCACAACAGGTGAAAACATGCAGCACCTGTTCATCAACAACATGTAGACTCTATGCCCCAGACCAGGTGTGTATCCCTCACTACTAGGTTGATAGCATCTACATCTCACACTGTATATACACATCCCACATGCAGCACCTGCACAGAAGACCACAGTCATAATGTTACCCAGTGCAAATACCATGTATTCACATGTGGCAGGCATCACACATGGTAACTATTGAAGGTCACAGGTACATGTGTATTTGGCACACACATACATCATGTGTGCATTGCCATAACTGGTTTAATCGATGTCATGCATTATTGTGAGAAACAACCCGCACATATGGGCATTCTGTGTGAGCAAAACACACGTGACATGCCTGGAATCAAAAGTCATAAATAATTGTGCTATTGTTTAGAAAGGGGTATGTGCATCCTGTAGTGTGTTTTCCCATTTGCCAAAAGGGATGTTCCTTTCATACAAACTTACACATACACTAACCCCCCTTCACACACACTTGCTGGATTCAAACCCCTACCTAACTATGTTATGACACTAAAGATGGACGCATTAGCAGAGCGCGCTATTCGCATTACTGGGAGATTTCTTTTCTCCTGATATACTTATAGGGTGCTGACACCATCGGTGTTTGGAAAGGGGAATGGGCATCCTGTGGTGTGTTTTCACAGTTGCCAAAAGGGATGTTCCTTTCATACACACTTACACACACACACACTAACCCCCCTTCACACACACTTGCCACTTGCTAGATTCAAACCCCTACCTAACTATGTTATGACACTAGAGACGGACGCATTAGCAGAGCGCGCTATTTGCATTACTGGGAGATTTTCTTTCTCCTGATGTACTTATAGGGTGCTGACATCATCAGTGTTTAGAAAGGGGAATGGGCATCCTGTGGTGTGTTTTCACAGTTGCCAAAAGGGATGTTCCTTTCACACACTTACACACTAACCCCCCCTTCACACACACTTGCTCGATTCAAACCCCTACCTAACTATGTTATGACACTAGAGACGGACGCATTAGCAGAGCGTGCTATTCGCATTACTGGGAGATTTTCTTTCTCCTGATATACTTATAGGGTGCTGACATCATCAGTGTTTAGAAAGGGGAATGGGCATCCTGTGGTGTGTTTTCACAGTTGCCAAAAGGGATGTTCCTTTTATACACACTTACACACACACTAACCCCCCTTCACACACACTTGCCACTTGCTAGATTCAAACCCCTACCTATGTTATGACACTAGAGACAGACACATTAGCAGAGCGCGCTATTCGGATTACTGGGAGATTTCCTTTCTCCTGATATACTTATAGGGTGCTGACATCATCAGTGTTTAGAAAGGGGAATGAGCATCCTGTGGTGTGTTTTCCCAGTTGCTAAAAGGAACATTTCCCTCACACAGACTTGCACACAGACCAACCACAATCACACACACACACACACTCTGGATAAGCTGTCATTCCCTAGGGCAAACAGCCTAGTGTTGACCTCTACACCCATATGTTTAACTGTCAGATGCACATTATTTGGTGCTGATAGCAGTGTTTGCAGGTCTTTATTGCCATAACATTTCCTGTTTGTATGAACAACTTGTGTATCTGTGGAAGATGTTTGCATATGGGGGAAATCCACTACATCATGTATGTCTCTGTAGTCATTTAAGTGTGAGCACTGGTCAGATTGCTATAATGTTGTTGCTTACTGGAATAACACGTACATATACCAGATATATGTGGCAAAATGCTAAACTGATATTTGGACTAAGTGTGTGAGCATGCCCAGTTCAGCCTTCCCATGGCATGTTGTGTGAAAGATGTCTCATTTATCAAAGTGTGTGAGCATGCCCAGTGTGAGCTTTCCATATGTTGAACTCTGCAGCCCATCACATTTGTGGATGAGTGTGAACTTCAACAAATATCTCCTGTTTATGGTTGTGTGTTCTGTGTCATGTTGTGTAGTTACTGTCCAAATGCTTTTTGTGTGAACACAACAGGGATTATACTGTGCCTGCAGGTTTTGCATGGGATACTTTGCATACAATTGTCAACATCTGTTCATACTGACCTAACACTGTAGTACTGTATAGTGTAGTGGTTCAGTACTTTCACTGTGGTGAACAGTATCCTGGGCTTTAGTCCTATCACTGCTTTACATTTCCATAGTGAGCACAACAGCCTGGTTAGGATTCAGTTGTGCACATCTGACCATGTTGCATTATGTTCAGATATTAACTACTTACAACAGCCTCGTCCAACATCAGTAGTGTATTCCACAACATAGGTGTACATTGGCAAACACTACCGATGTGCCCTAGGCCATTTCTAATGCTAGTCAGAGAGTGTGTTTGTCCTTCAACACATTGTAAGTGTAGTTTGCCATGACATATGTCAATGTTTAGTATACTGTGCCTCTGTCTACCCGTGACATAACAGTGATACCCAGGGTAAACCTACCATCTCCCATCCACTCATTAAGATTCCTGTTGAGGAGAATCGAGTGACTCTATGGATAACCTGTACTGGTAGTTTACTCATGCGTGGGGGTGGCTTCTGTGTTATGGATAATGCAGTACAGCTTGTCCTATGTATGTCAGTGATGGGGTTCAGGTCCCTCATGTGCATAGCTCACTGC
The DNA here is from genome assembly GCF_019279795.1 of Protopterus annectens. Taxonomy (NCBI): domain Eukaryota; kingdom Metazoa; phylum Chordata; order Ceratodontiformes; family Protopteridae; genus Protopterus; species Protopterus annectens. The sequence continues at coordinate 88,086,327 of NC_056725.1, forward strand.
CTTTCAGATTGTACAAGGTGCAGCATGTTCATTGATTCCAGCTTGGACATGGCTTTCTACATCAGGCACAGCTTGTGTCTGGGTGGCCAGCATGGCAGTGTGTGGAGTTGCACTCTGTTTAATCAGGCAACACATTACATCTGTTCAAGCTCTTTGATACTCCTGGTGAAGTACTGTTGTGGACTTTACAGTTGATGGAGGTGTCTGCTGAGGTACACCCCACAGGGGCTGTTGTAGTCAATTGTAACGCTGATGAAGGATAACTGCAGAACCACAATGACCTCCCCTTATCTAGATGTCATAACCTTCATGATTAGGTTGGTATATGTATTGTTTCTGTTAACACTACAGCCACATGTTTGTCCAATGCAGGATATCTATCACCTTGTGTACCCAGGTCTGTCATTACATGTTAAGTATGTAATGGGTTAACACCTATGTGGTAATTGGTGGTCACTTACTGTATATCCACAGAGGTTGACTATACAGTTTTCTCCATTTAACTTGCTGACTTGGCTATGGCACCAGTTGTCTGTTTCTATGTGGCCCTTTTGTGGGATGCTTGTGTCAGCTGGAGTGTCAGATATGTTGGGCAGTTTGTAGTCCTCTGCAAACATGTTCAGGCAAAGTCCTTACATGTTGGCCTGTACCTATGGGGCATATATACCAGACGGGGAAGGTCCCAGGACCAAGCTTTGTGGGATACCTGCTATATGTGGTTTGTAGTCTGACATGGCTGCAGCACGTCTGACCATGTCAGTTCTGTCGTTGGTCTGGTTTGCAACCCCTCTAGTGACATAGGGGTGTATATATAAGCTGGTGAGCATATCTATATTGAACACGTAGGGTATTGTATGGAAGGCTTTGCAAGGTCCAGCTACGCTGTGTGGACCACACTGCCCTCATCAGTGACCTCAATTACTGTTTCAACTGAGTCACACATGTTTAGGGGCAGGGTCTGCACTTAATAAACCCACACTGGGTAGGGTCGGGTGTCAATAGATCCCCAATATCTTTATGTCTGCAGTACATGCCGATCCTTTCCATAGCTGTGCAGACCAAGCTTCAAAGGATTCTGTGGTGGTTGTTTTTAGTATCCATTCAGGCGACACCTTTCTTGAGAATGACCACTGTTGTTATACACTGCTCTTTGGGTACATATCCTGTGGTAAGGCTGACATAATGTCAGGGAGGCAGCAGTCTGCTGGGAAAGATATTTTGCATTATGGGGGGGGGGGTTGCACTGCACCTGTCAGGATGTATGTTGGCAATACGTGTGTGTGTTTGGTATGTTGTTTGTAATATTTGTGTGATCCAGAGCATATCTGGGAATTCACAACATGCTTCCTACCATCAGTTGCAGCAGCCTTGGGATTATCCTTAGTGTCCTGTACAATTTGTATCATAATAGGTTCATACTAGGCTATCCACCCTAGGGCATTTGTAAGCCTAGCCACAGTGTGTGTGGCTTTTGTCACCCCTTGCTATGTGAATATTATGGCCATTTATGATTTACTTAGCTGTGCCTCTGTCTGGACATGACACAGTAAAGACCCCCAGTGTACATCTACAATTATCCATCCATTTTGCCAACTTCCTCTTGAAGAGTGTCAGTGAGGGGCTCTGCCTAACATGTAGTGGTATTCTGTTCCAGGGTGTGGAGAGCCTCAGGGTTAGGTATCTGTCCCTCCAGCACATCCTATTTCATTATGTGTTGAGGTTGACATCTCCGACTCACACAGCTCTGATGGCTTTGAGTTTTCTGGGGTGGAGCATGTCCATTACTTCTGTGTTGGACATGGACTTGTACAACAGACATACAATGCCTCTGTGTAGGCTGTATGTGACTGCATTCAGCTGTGGTGTCTACAGCCAGGCAGCATATGACATATATTTGAGACCCTTTCTAACTCTTGGTGAGGTACCTTTGAGGTCTTTCTAACTGCTGCAGGTGCCAGGTAATGTACATCCCAAATGAGGCATTGTACTACATTATGGGTCTGATAAGGGAACAGTATAGGGGCACAATGACCTTTGTTGATGTAGATGTGACTCCTTTCATGATACAGTGTCCAATATAGACAGTCTTCCTAGCCAGAGTGGCAATGTGACTGTCACATAACAGGTTACTGTCCACTTGTGTCACTAGGTCCCTGATTACTCCTTCCATACATAATGGTTTACCACCTATGTGGTAGTTTGTGTGTACCTTGTTTTGTATTTGGTGGTACATTCATACTGTCCACTGTCTTCAGGACAGCGGGGTGGGGTTCTTGTGTGTGAGTGTGGTCTGTAGCATGCTACAGACTGTACAGCAGTCTTGCCTACGGTTAGTTGCACATGGGTGGACTGCAATGACGTAAGCATTGTCAGTTAACTGGATGTATAGGTGTCTGTGCTGAATATGGATACTCACCCTCCTTTTATGTTTTGTTCCAGGTTTTGTGGCCATAACACATGATATGTGGTATTACCTGGTAGTGCTGGTGTGTTGTCACGAGGCTTGCAGCAGGTTTCTATCACTGGACAGACATCGATGTTCTCCATACTGGGGAGGGCCTCAGGAGCATGCATATTGAGGTTTACACGTCTGGCATTGATCAGCATTACCCTTCTGTTTCTTTCCAGTTTTGTTTTCTATGGTGGTGGGTTAGTCTTTTTGGCCTTGCCTACAAAAGGATCTCTGTAGGTTGCAACAGCCTTAGGCAATATCCAGACACCCATGGGTAACAGGTGCAAGCCATCCCTGGAACAGCAGCATGTCTCACTATGGAGTCACCTATTACAACTTTATCAGGCATGTTGTTTCTCCTTCTGTCCTGTGACTGTTTGGCACACCAGCTTTGTGTACTGTGTGTTACATGTGCTATGTCTGGAGGTTATTTTATTGGGTGTCTGCTTTGGAGGCTTGTGTTGGTGTTGTGTGTTTGTAATTAGGGCCTCTGGGAATGTTTTTGTGTTTATGTGTTTGGTTTACAGTCGTTGTAGGTCTATGTGGGACTGGGTTTGTGGTGTATGTGGTTACCTTCTCCTCCTGACTAGTTTTGACAGTACTAATTTGGGGGTGCTCAGGCTCCGGTTTGGCTACCTGGTTGCGTCTATCACATATATTTGTATTTATTGGGATGAGTTGTTGTTGTGTGTGTACTTGGGACAGGTGTCACATTGCCTCTGGATTCACAGATTCTACTTGTTTTGCCTGGCCTTAGTGGATTGTATGTGTGGACACATTTTATTGCCATATTAGTGTTCACTGATTACTTCACTTTTTATGTTTGATCTATCATGTGGTAGCTTCCTCATTCTCTTCAATGGTTTAGTAATTGCTGGAGTCCAGCATGCCAGATGCCTGGGTGTATGGCATTGTGTCTTGTTGTTATTTGTGATTGCAGACTCCAAGCACTCTTGGCTGTGTTCATGGAATGCCTGTATAACATGTTCTGCAGTGTGTCCCATATTCTGGACTTGCACAGGGACTTTCATGGATTCCACATTGGTTTGTAGGGGTGCAAGCTATGCTTTATACATGTGTTTCACTGTGGTATTCTGGCCAGGGACTGGGGTCGGGATGTGTAACTACAGTGTGATTACTCTATGGTCTGGTCTTACCAGTGAGGGATACACTTCTCATCTTGACATCCAGTACACATATTTCTGATCATCACATCCAGTATGCTTACGCCTCTTGTGGAAGTGTTACATTTTGCATGTCCATTTTGTTTGATGGATTCTGGGAAATTTTCTACAAATGTGTCAGTGCTAGTATAATACAAAGAGTATAGTGACAAACTTCTCAAAAGCTGACTTCACACTTCTTCAGACTGAGATGGTATCCTTTAAGCCCACTGGGCCAGTGGAAACCACAACACACAATGGTGACTCCTTCACAAACGCTTTCTACGGACATCTCCAAGTAAGCATGGACCATGCAATCACAAATAAAACCAAGACCCTCTCCACCAAGGGAAAGTAGCCTGTCTGGTGGACCTCAGCCATAAACGAACTGTATCACAAAAGAAGGATACTAATGCAAAACAGAGCTAAATCTCCTAAAGGGAAGGCAGCTGTGATCAGCACTAGTAAAAAGCTACATTCTCTCATAAAGACATCCAAGGTCAACTTTGAGACAAAAATCACCAAAGACAATAAAGATAACCACAATGCCTTCTTCAGTTATGTCAGAAACCTGGGTGGGAACCCTCAGATATGCTCAGAGTTGGTACACAACATAAATTTCAGTGACCCGACAGATATTGGCAACATTCTGGCAGGCAGGTTCAGTGCAATTTTCCCCCTCCCTCACCCCCAAAAGACGATAGTTATCACAGCTGAATGTAACCTCACTGTCATCTCAGATGTCCATGTGAGAGCCGCACTCAACAAAGACAAAAACACAGCATCAATGGGACCTGATGGTATCCCCAGTTGCGTGCTACGTGAATTCCAAGAGGAGCTAAACCCATATATAAAAATGCTATTTAACCTTAGCCTTGCTACAGGATATGTACCTGAACACTGGCGTACAGCAACAGTGGTCCCACTCCACAAAGGAGATGCCTCCACAGACCCTGGGAACTACCACCACACAAGCTTAACCAGCCTTGTCTGCAAAGCTATGGAAAGAGTCATTATGGAGCTCTTAAACAGAGACATTGGTGACCTACAGACTCTTGATCCCACCCAGTTCAGCTTTGTAAAGGGCAGATCCTGCCTTTTGAACCTAGTTGACTATTTTGAAACTGTCAGTAGGGCCACCGATGAGGGCTAAGCAGTCCACACAGCCTACCTGCACTTGGCTAAGGCCTTTGACACAATACCCCACTCAGGCATCATAGACAAGCTCAACAGCTGAAATATAAATCCATATGTCACAGGATAGGTTGCAAAATGGCTAAAAAACAGAACCCATAAAGTCGACATTGCAGGTGCCTTGTCAGATTCAAAGCCAGTCACAAGTGGTGTCCCACAGGGATCTGTCCTGGGACCCCTCTTATTTGGCATTTACTTTTCAGATGTGAAAGCAAACATAGGAGGGTTGTGGCTGACACAGTTTGCAGAGGACTGCAACCTAGGCACCATAGTGAATACATCAGCCGGCACACACATCCTACAGAATGCCCTCACAAAAACAGATAGCTGGTGCCGGAATCATGGCCTGAAACTGAATGCAACTGATGTGTAGTCATCCCCTTTGGGAGGAACAAAGTACCCACAAATTAACACATAGACAGCAACCCACTGAGCACAGAAAAAAAAAATCAGACACCTGGGGACCCATGTAAATAGTGACCTCTCGTATGACACCCATGTTGCCAAAGTGGTTAGAAAGACTTTCTATCTTGCCCACCTTATCGTGAAGGGTTTTCCATCCAGATCAAAGGAGGTCATTGTACCCCTATACTTCTCCCTTATCAGGCCCATGATTGAATACAAAGCCCCATTTGGTATGTACCTCACCCAGCACTTGCAACAGCTGGAGAGACCCCAAAAGTACCTTACCAAGAGGATCAAGGGTCTACAACACATGTCATATGCTTCCAGACTAAAGAAAATCCAGCTCTATTCAGTAGCATACCGTCTACTTACAGGTGACCTATGCCTGACATACAAGACCATGTCCAATCAGGATTTAATGGACATGCTCCACTGCAAACAATCCAAATCCACCAGAACCATGAGAGCTAAAGATTTGAACCTCAGCACATACATGTATAGGACATGCTGGAGGGACAGATTCATAACTCAGAGGCTTCTCACACTCTAGCACAGAATCCCAGTTCATGTTAGACAGAGTCCCTCACTGACTCTCTTCAAGAGAAATCTGGACAAGTGGATGTGAGATCGTAGGTTTACCCCAGGGGTCCTCCCTGTGTCACTACTAGACAGAGGCACAGTCAATTAATTCGATTAAGTAAAGGGGTCATAATGTGTCACTACTAGACAGAGGCACAGTCAATTAATTCAATTAAGTAAAGGGGTCATAATGTGTCACTACTAAGTCAGAGGCACAATATTCGGAATCTATTCTGTACACTTATTACCACTATAAGGGGTGGCAATAGCCACATCACTATGGCTAGGCTTATAAATGCACTAGGGCAGATAGCCTAGTAGTAAACTATGAAACTATGGTGTATGTGTACGTATTTTCAGTCAAGCAATATAATGTGGTTTGGGGGGCTTGATATCTTCATGTATTCCAACATAGGCCTGGTGCAGTTCCTGCTATTAGGACAGTGGTCTGCAGCAAGCTATATAGTGGTAGGCAGTTTTAGCCATTGGTATTTGACCATGGCTAATCCATGCTGCTTCTTGTTGTGGTACCAACATGGGGGTGTGGTTATCCATGACATTTATTGCTAGTCACCCTCGTTTTGTAGCTTGTTCCATGTTTTGCAGCTGTACATCACTGTATGAGGTGTAACCTGGTAGTGTTAGGGTGCTGATGTGGGCTTTGACCCAGTTTTCTATTACAGCACTGATATCTACATTCTCTATACTGTGTGCGTTTACACTGCACGCATCTTGCTGTTTATACTTCTGGCATTGGGTAGCATTACATCTAGGTTCCTATCCCTTGTGGTACCTATGAAGGTGGGTTTGTGTTTTTGTGGTTCATGATTGGTGAGGGTGGATGTTAGTCAGGGTCCTCAGGTGTGCATATGGTACATGGTGTTACATTACTTAACACATGGCATTCATGCCTCAGGTGGTGCTGCAGGGCTGCCTCTGTCGGATGCACATACTACACTCCCTGTACATGTTTGGAAGCAGGTTGTGTCATGTTAGGCATCCCTGTTACTATATGAGTGAGTCGGAGGGGGCATCAGTCCCAGTGTTCCTACTGAGCCAGTGTATGTGCTATGCGTTGCCTCTTTGCCAAGGCCAGGGCATACTGGGCACGCCTCCTTCTGCCTACTGGGGCAAGGTCAGGTTGTTCCTCCTCATTGTCACCCTCTGCCTGTGGTGGCCTTGGCAATGGTGGGGGTATGTTTGGCCCAGCCCTATGCTGGTCCTGCTGCAGCTGTTTCCGCAGGATCATTATGTAGCATAGCACATATCATGATCATTAGGGTACATGTAGTTGGTGTGTACTTCAAGGCTCCACCAGATGTGTCCAGACACCGGAACCGTGACTTGAGCAGCCCAAACACACACTCTATGACATTACGTGTTTGTGCGTGTGCCTCATTATGGCGTTCCTGTTCAGGTGTGCGTGCATTTCTGATGGGTGTCATCAGCCACGGCTCAAGTGCATAACCTGCATCCCCCACTAGGTGTCCGTGTGGGAAGTCCCCACTGGCAAATGATTGGTACAGCTGCGTCAGATGCCAGATGTGGGAATCGTGGTAGCTCCCAGGGCAGCCAGCACACACATTCATTATTATGCCCTGGGCATCACACATGACCTGGCAGTTGATGGAGGGGAATCCCTTGTGGTTAATATAGGCTCTACCCCGCTCACCGGCTGGTGCTTTGATGCATATGTGCGTGCAGTCTATTGCACCCAGTACCTCAGGGTATCCCGCTATTTGCTGGAAGAGACGCATATTGCTGGCCACAACCTCACGGGCATTGGGGAAATATACATGATCACCGACATGTGCTGACATGGCATCCAGGAACTGGTGTAGTACCCTGGAGGCTGATGCCTGTGATATCCCCATCATATCGCCAGTTGGTCTCTGGAAGGTACCTGTTGCTAGTATTCTTAGGCCAACACATACCTTGGTTTCCACTGGGATGGGTTCCCCTCTGTTGGTTCTGTGTGTGAGACATGGCCTGCACAGCTCAACAATTTGCTGCAGAAGGTCTCTGTCCACTCTGTAGTGCTCTACTATCTCCAGCTCATGTAACCCATGGTAGGTGACCCTGGGCCTGTATACTCTTCTCCTTCTCCTCACTCTGGGTTGTCTGTCAGCATCTGCATTGTCACCACCCTCAGCAATTTGCCTATGCCTGATTATAACAGCTATGGCAGCCCCTAGCATTTCTGCTCTGAGTTCGGCTTTTTCAGTTTTCAATTCTGATAGCTCACTCTTTCTTGCAGTATCTCTTGAGAGAAACACCCAGCACTGCTGTTTGCAGTGTTTTAAGTGCTGGGTTGGGCTTCTAGTCTGCCTGTGTAATTGCCTGCTTCCAGTTGTTATAACCAATTAACTCCAGCAGTATTCTCTGACAGCTTCCTTGTACTCTGGTTGTTTCCTTTTTCCTCTCTGTTTCCTCAGGGGGAGCAATGTGCACACCAGCATAAGCACGCTCACAGTGGCTTGGACCCACGCACACATACTTACACAGTTTGGACTTGGATGATTCATGGGAAAACGCGTGCACACAGCCTTATACATCAGGCAACAGGCTTCCTGATGTTTACATTGCCTTACACACGTGCACGCCCATGCAAACCATTTTAAACGGTTTGCGACACGCTCCCACATGGTGAGCCTGCCTTACACGCGCGCATGCACGTATATCAAGAAAGTTTGAGTGTAGGGATAGTGTACACCCTCTATTTCTTGACTTTCCTAGTGTTCTGTTGGGACACACCTCTCCCCCTGATGTCTGTCATCTGTCACGTTACACTGCTCTCCAATGTGATACATTTATTTCTATCATTCCCCCCGTGATGTCACCTACCTCTTACTCTATTCCTCCCCCTTCTGTAACTCTTACACTACTCGAAAAGTGCTCATTAGCTATGTGGCAGTGTGATTCAGTATTGTGACCCTCATTTACATAGGATTGCCTAGTAATGTTTAGTTACATCTCTTACACTGAGCTTCCCCCCCTTGGCAACCACTACACGGTGGCCATATTGTTTTTGGTCTGCTAGTCCCTGCATTGTCATTCCATGTACTACATAAAACCCACAATTGTGGGCTTATAAGCTTCGGTTTTCACTTTTAGGCAGCGCACCCTGTTTGCACGGGTGTGCGCTGCAGTTAAACATCAAAATCCCCCGAAAAAAATGTTATTTTACATAATTTTGCATCACTTTTTAATGCCAATGGCCACATATTTGGCCATTGGCATGCTAGATGACACATATGCAACCTTTATTTGGAGCTGACATAGCTCCGTTGTAAATTTTGCAGAAATGTACTCAGTTGTCAGCTGAGTACATTTCTGCAGCTAAAACGTCCGTTACACGGACTGGTTTGGGCTTCCTGGATCGCTCAAATACCTCATTTGCATATCTTTCAGCTGCAAATGAGGTATTGAGCATTTCCACGCCCAGTCCGTGTAAGAGACGTTTTAGCTAGTCTCTTACACGGAGGTTTGGGCTGTTCCTGGATCGGGAGGCTTACACGGAGGCTTACACTACTCTTAAACTCCATGTAAGCCTTCGTGAATCCTGCCCATTAAGAAACAAACCTATAGTCTTCTTTTGATACAAGTCAAAATGCAATTTTACATAGTTAATACAATGATATTAAGTATTACTACCAAAACTGAATGTATTTAACAACTTTTTCTTTTGCAGACCATTCTGTGAAAATATTTTATCAGTTATGAGCTGTGTCTGCTTTAGTTTAACTTGATTAATTTATTTTTTTGCAATTACAGAATTTAATTTATGACTTAGAACTGTTTTATTAACTCTTTTTAAGTGTTGAATTAACTATAAGAGACAAATAACTATGTGCTACTGCAAGCATTTATACACTGCTGAAAATATACAGTTTTAATGTCATTTTAACCATCACATTGTGTTCATGTCTCTGAACTGCTCAATAACATCTTGGTAAAATACTGAACTGGGCTTAGATAATAAATATTTGAAAGCAATTATTTTACTGGGGTAAAACCAGTGATATTACAACTTGACAAATTACTTTTGAACTTATTGCAATGTATCCTGTACAGTATGTATTTACATAGACTGTTTGCTGTTTATGCATTTCAATCTAGAAGATACCCTGGACCCATTTTTTCTTTATTTATTTTTAAACATGTTTTTTTTACACATATTCATTACTAGACATTAATTTAATTTGTACTGAATTCTTCTGCATTTGTACATACAAAGACTATCATTTGTACTGAAATTTTCTACATTTGTACATACAAAGACTGTAAAGTACATTTAGTCTAATCTTACAGATTTAATAACATTAATATTAAGCAAAATCTTGGAAAATGTTTGTCTCTTTAGAAATATCTAGTGGAACTGATACTGATATGTCCTGTTATTTTAAACTACATACTCAGCAATTAAAAATATTCATGCTTTTTTATACCAACATTGTTTTGCCAAAAACATATTAAAATAGTGACCAATCTTGTTCAGTTTTTCACGTCTTTACTCTCTCTTGTATAGCTGTAATCAATTTTAAGCCATGTCTTGTTTTTTAAACCATCTCTTGTATAGCTTTACAGTTTAACAGGTTGTAAATATAGTTATTAACAACTTGTAAGATATCTTATCCTGTTAGGTTTAATCCAGTTTACCAGTATTTTTAATACACTAATACCTGTTTTTTCATCTCCCTAAAAGAGTATTGTCAAGAAGGAATGAGATATTCTTTCCTGTAGCTTTATTTTAGACCCTTATTATTTATTTTTTATGTAGCTTTATTTCAGACCCTTATTGTTTATTTTTTCTATAGCTTTATTTCAGACCCTTGTTGTTTATTTTTTCTGTAGCTTTATTTCAGACCCTTGTGCAGTACTGCTTACACAGTCAGTGTAAAACTGAGAAAGTACCCCTCCCCCTGTAGTACTTCAGCACTGTTTACCTGCCCTATGCTGTGAGAATAGAATGTATGTCAGCCCAACACTTTGGTCACACACTCATTTTATTAGGTTACTAAATAAAGCTTTCACTGTATATTACCTCTAGTAGGTATTTACACCCTCCTGCACAATTGATTTGAAATGTATATATACTATAGCCTATTTGCTGGCTGTACTTGATGCAACAGAGGTTTTTTTGTCCTTTTAACATTTACTTGCAAACAGATAAGTGACATCTATGCACAATTGTGACATTTTATTACAATTACCAAATAGTGTTGCCTGTAAACATTTTAACAATTATATTTTAATAACAATGATGCTTTAGAAAAACTCAAGCTACTTGTCTGGCAATCAGTCTTGTTTATCTGATCTTTCCAACATTTCCTGTAACTATTCATTCAGTCTAGGAAGGTCTGAGCTCACATTTTATACTCTATAAACTATAATTAATTCTTTTGGCATTTTTCCTTTAATGTGATTGTGAGTTGCATAACTATGCATTTATACAACATAAATAGACATTATTTTGCAATTACCTTACATGGATTTCAGTATTTTTTATTTATTTATCTATTTAACTGTCCTGCCATTAATTTTACAAACATTGTTTGACTAATACCATCTGTGATTTTATTTATTTTTAAACTTCAGAACTTTAACTGTTTGGTGTTACTATACAATTATATGTTTATTTATATTTGCTGTTGTCTGCCTTCTGCTTTTGTGCATTGTAAACAAATGTACTCTAGATGAAAAGAACACACATGCATGTCTGTCTTGTATATGTATATCTTTATACAAGCATGTCATGTCCCTACCATCCTAGCATGCATGCTTAACCATTTTCAAAACATAAACATATTATAAAATATATTTCTTTTGCACAGATTAACTGTGTATGCAGGAAATTCCCAGTCTTTGTCAGCTGAGCTAATTTATTTCCTTTATCCTGCAACTGCTGTTGAATTTCCTGTGATGTTGCATGGTCTTTCTGACATTCTTTAGTAAGCTGTTCTGCTGAATTTGAAACTCCTATGCACTTTTGAAAAGATGTGTGTATAACTTGTCTAAGCTTCCTGAACTCATTGTGTCTGTCTTTTAGAAGTTTATTACATTTCTTTGTAACAAAATGTACTAGATGTTCTATCAGTTACTGATTTGACTGTTGTTGCAACTCTGAAATAAACCTTTTACATCTGGTGACAGAACATAACTGTCTAACATTTGAATATAATGTCAACATATTAACTTTTCTTGGTTCATTACCTTTACAATTTTTGTCTGCACAGTCTAACCTTTGGATAATGTCATGCACTGTATTTTTATGACATTGTACACACAATAAACATTTTTATACCACACATGATTTTATTTCAGATACCAATCAAATATTATAATCCATTTGCATAATGCCTTACTATCAAATTGCAATCCATTTGCATAATGCCTTACTATTAACTTGCCCTAATAAGGTTTTACATTTGCTAATATGCTGTATATACATTTATTCTGTTATTATTACCTCTATGGCATTCATACTGTATGTCACACAGAATAATTTTCTTACCAGTCAACAGACAGGCAGATGGCCAAGCTGCTTTACTGTATATGGTTGAAAAGTTTCTGTAGTCACTTGTGAAGTTGGTACAGCAAAACTGGCAGATTCAGTCTTACAACTTTGTCTTGTACCTTTTCTGGAGAAGTTATGGAACTGCTCCACCTTCCTGCAATGCAATCTCACCAGATTTAGACGTCTATTAAACTGTATTGCTACAAACTGTTGAAAACTGTAGAAATCTGAAGTACTTCACATAAACGTTACTGTGCTTTTACAGGAGTGACATTACCCATTCACTCCCCCTGTTTTTGGATACAGGCTAGGAACGTTGTCAAAGGGTCACCATTGAAAAATTATATAGAGCTTACTTGCTGCTTGCTTACTGTGGGATTTGAAGTCTTCTTAAGATGCACAGTCTTGCTGTGCTGTTTACTGCTGAATCAGAGACACATAGCTCTGCATGACTCCATCTGTAGTCTGTTTAAAGCACCAAGCCTTTCAAATTGCACACTGATAAAGAAATATATTTTGCAGCTATAAGCACAGTTACAGATAACTTATTTTATAACAAACCACACGTAGTCTGTCAGATTTGTAGCATATATTTACAAAGTTTTCCTTCATTACAGATATGAATGATGACTTCTACAAAATACCTCTCTCTGTCCTTCTCTCACATAACTGAATTTCTACAATTGCTATATACAGAGCTAGTCACGCACACATTTCCTCTTGGTATGTTTTTCTGGCCTTATGTGGGAAGTCACATAATGTCTGTTTTTAGACTTTTATATTGTCCTTTTGTGATTTAAGCACTTTTGCTGATGTGAGGATGCCATTCTGAAAGGAAACATCTGTATAAGCTGTTCCTACTTGAAAAACATCACGTATTGCTGAATTTATAAAAAAGGATGTCTGTTAATAGATATTTGTTCTACAAACATGAGAAAATAATGTAATGCTTGTTTTCCAGTAGATGCTGTGAAGAGAAGCCTGTCTGTTATACATATAGTATGAATGCACATTGTAAACTCTATACATATATTCAAGCAAACTTTTTCTTTCAGCATATTTACAACAGAATTAATTTCAGCCTTATATTCATAATATCTAACAGTGAATATCCTTGGTGAATATAGACACTCCTCCACCCTTAGTGTTTCGGTCCTGGTTTCGTGGCCGAAAAGTGTGGTAAGAGTTGTAGCCTGGTATTGCAGGGGTACTCTCTGGGGCTTTGAACCAGGTCTCAGTTACTGCACAGATATCTATGTTCTCCATTTTTAGGAGTGGCTCAAGACAGTGCATTTTGAGGTTTAGACTTCTAGCACTGAGTAGCATTACCTTCAGATTTTGCATACTTGTACTTGTTACAGTGGTGGTGTTGTCCTTTGAACTTTGCCTAAAAAAGGAACTATAGGGGTGGCAAGAACCTTAGCCAGTAACCTGAATCTCAAGGGCGACGGGTGAAGACCATCTCTGGCAAAGCATCGTGGTCCATCGATCATGTTGTCCCAGGCAGACAGTAACTGGATCCCCTTTGAATAACACCAGAAGCTTAGCCAAGTGTTGAAGTCAATTATTTTGTCCTTATACTGTGGTATCATTCTGGGTGAAGGCAGGATGCTACTCAGGGCTAGGGTCATACCTGCCTGGGCCACATGATCTGAGAGCTCTTTCATGTAGTCGAGGGAGGTACGTCTCAAGTCATTCACTCCAACATGGACAATGACAGAATCATATTTGTTCTTGTTGTGGAGTGACTTGAGTGCATGCGTTATGTGGCAGTTCCTGGCACCAGACAGGCAGCGGACTGTAATTTTCTCCTTGTTCAGCCTGGTGAGTGGGACATCAGTGTGCCTGACTAGAGTCACCTATGAGTAAAGTGTTGGGTATGTTGTCTTGTCTTAGGGGCTGTTGTTGGGTGGCACACTTGTGTTGTGAGCTATGTGACACTTTGGCTGTGATTGGTGTTTGCTTGTGTTTCAGCTTCAGAGGTCCTTGTTGCTTGGGCAGATCACTGTTAGGGCTCTCTGCATATGAGGGTTTAGTGTTGCTATGTGAGGGTGCTGGTGGTGTGGGTTTAGAAGGGCTATATGTTGCTTGAGGTGTAGTGAGGTTGTTCATCTTCTCCTCTTGACTAGCACAATCTTGGATGGAGAGAGCTTTGCTTCTAGCTTAGCTATGTAAGTGAATCTCTCACAGGTTGTAGTGTTGGGTGGTAGGAGAGGGTTGTCTGTGTACATGAGGCAATTGCTGCATTGCCCCAGTATGCCCAGATTCACCAGGTGGACAGGAGAAATCACAGGAAGCTGACCTTTGGACATGCCTGGTTTGGTGCTTTTTTTGTAAAGAACAAGGGCTGTTTTCCCTTACCTTAGCAAGGTACTTTGCAACTACATACTGTTTAGTGCCTATGATTAATTTTTCTTATTAACAAGGAGAGTTGAGTGCTTGCATCAGTTTAAGGCCTCCTAGTGCTTTCCAGCAGGTTTTACAGCAAGTGCTAGTCACAGGGATGCTTAAAGGTAAGATGAAACAAAAATGGTTTATCCTAAACACTGCAGTGTGCACAAGAGGAGTTAGATGTGAAAGTAGGTAACTTAAGTTTTGCCTGTCTAAAAAGTTAAGTTTTAGTGGAGAGTCACTACTTTTAAAAACAGCAAGACAGATTGAAAGAGGGTGGTCACTTTTGTATTCTGGTACTATGGAATACAGTATGATGGCCAATAAATTTAAATAGTCGATTTCACAAAATAATTTTGCACTTACACAAGTCAGTAAAAGCAGAGAGGAAATGAGATATATGGTCAAATTAACATAAGGGGCAGGCAACTAAAAAGACAGTGGTGTTTAAGAACTCAACAGTAACCAGGTGGGGAAAAACAATTTCGGCCTGACTCGCAACAGAGTTGTGGTCTCTTCAAGTTTTAATATGCAGTTAAAAGCAGAATACAAGTAAAACACAAGGTAAAGAAAACAAATCAGAGTATTCAAAATAGAAAAGCCAATGAAGTAATACAAAATACAACAAATAAAGCGGCAAATGATATCTGAAGTAACCAGGGAGGGAATGAGGCATTATAGCCAAGTCCTCCCCGCCCCACCCACACAAATATCTCTATATCACCGTACCTCTTACAGAACTATTTAGATACCGATATGCGCAACAACCAGCTACACCTTACTTAACTCACAGACTGACACCCAAACTACTGTACCTATTCCTACAAAAATGAACTCTCCTAAAACAAAGCTGAGACATCCACCCTAACCCAGGTCCAAATCCAACCAAACAAAAAAACACTCCACCCACCACTCATCCCCTGAACTTCACAAATCTATCACCTAACAGCTCTGACCTGCTATATGTCAATATGAACCCAAGAAGCATCATAAACAAAATACATGAATTTCATGCTTTCCTCTCCTTATACACCCCTGACATAGGATTAATGGAAACTTGGTAAAAACTCCACATAACTGATAATGAAATTCTAACCACAGGTTATAACATCCACAGGCTAGATTGATTACACAAACCCACTGGTGGTATAGCTGTCATCTATAAAAATACACAAAAGTTCAAAAGCATAGAGCTAAGCCTCCCAGAACTCAATATCACTGAAACATTTTCTACCCATCTTGAAATTAATCCTAAAAAATAATCATAGCAATCTATATCCCAATCGGCAACAAACTTTCAACAATTGAACCCTTCCTCCATTGGTCATCCACTACATTTAGTTAAGAAACCATAATGGGGGACTTCAGTATGGACTGGCTCACTTCTGCCTCCAATAATCCCACTAACTTTACAAATCTATACAGATTCACACAAACTGTGTGAATCCCCATCAAGAACAGGCAAATACAGCAAAAGCCAGTCAACACTTGACTGGACCTTAAACAACAAACCCCTCATAAGCCTATGTATCAGGCTGCCTTCCTGACAGCCCCAGTGACCATTATCCAATTTACTTAGGCAGTGCCTATACCCCCAAAAAATACCACATATAAACAAATTCACAACAAAAAATATTTTTCACCTGATATTTTCATATCACTCCAACACTGACTGGACTCCCCTAAAACACCTCTAGCTTGACTCTGCCGAACACTATTTTAATACCAAGTTCTTAAATATATTGAGCAACTTAGCACCCCAAAGAAAAGTACTAGTAAAATCTACCTATGCACTTTGCTTAACCAAATATATCAGAACATGACAAACTAAGAGACAAGGCCTGAACACAATATCAGGTCTGTAAAAGTCATTCACTACCTCCAATTAAGAAATAACTCAAAAAACAACTCAAAGAAGGTAAAAAAAAAGTATATTGCACAAATACCCAACAAAAACACCCTAACAACCCCAAAACCTCTGGGCTACTATAAAACAACTTATTCAACCTGGTCAATCAAATCTAACTCTTACCACCACAAAACTACTGACAGTATAGCTACTGAATTCAAGGCATATTAAATTCTATACTATCTCTAATAAAAAACACCACCAATACTCCCCTGTCCTTTTCCACAAAAACTGAAGAAAAACTTAATTCATTCACCCTAAAAGCCCTTCAAACCAGCACACTAGAAAAAAGTACTCTTTGGACCTCTTCAAGAGGAACCTTGACGATTGGATGGGAGAAAGGAAATTCACCCCAGGGATCACGTCAGTCGCCCTGCTAGACAGGGGTCCAGGAAAGTAAATAATGTGGGAAGAAATAGCCAGGGAATTGTTATGGCTAGGCTTGTATAGGCCCTAGGGCTGATAGCCTAGTACCAACCTATGAACCTATGAAAAGCTAAAACACAGCTGATCAACTCCCAACCAAATGTCTCAGTCTAGCAGCCAACACTACCACTTACCCCATCTCTCTACTGATCAACCGGTATATCTGCAAACACATCCCCAAGCTTTGGAAAATCTCCTACATCATCCCCCTCCACAAAGGTGGCACCTCAACAGACCTCTCCAACTACAGACCAATAGCCATACTATCCCCACTTAAAAATTCTGGAAAATTTATACACACTCAACTCATGAATCACTACTTTGCAAAAACCTACTTACCAACTCCTAACATGGCTTCAGACCCAATCACAGTACCACAACCAGCCTCTTAAGCTTTACTAACCAACAAAACTGAAAACAAACAAACTAAGCTTAGAAAAACAAAAAAGTACTACTGCAGCAAAGGAGCACACAAAGCTGACAAAGTTAAAATGTGAAGCACAACAATTTAATACACTTTTCGTTCAGCAAGTAGCTAAACTTCTTCAGACAACACAAACAGAACCAAACAGAACAGATTAAATAGTGTAACAGTAATTGATTATACCCAATCATCCAATTATGTTGTAAAACAATTAATTTGCTCCCTATTCTTAAATAATAAACAAGCTAGAAAAACACATTACTTTAATACATTACAATAAAATTAATATCCCATGTTTAATATAAACAAAATTTTCAATCCTAAAGCAATACAAGAAAACATACAATAATCACACTAATTAAAATAAAAAGAACCTCTAAAGGAGTTCAAATTAATAATAGGAACCTCTACAAAGACTGATGGTACCCCACACAATAAAAATACACTAACCTGAACATCAGTATGGACACAAAGAAACTCTCAAACTACCACATTAAGCTCTTTAACTTCAATATACAGCTCAAAGAAACTTTTTCATTAATACCTAATAATTCAACTTTCACTGTTTCCATTAGACTTTTCAAATATCTACCTCTCCTGTATATGACCGTAGGTGCACTACCAATCTTGTGAGTCAAGTCTGTCTCAAATGTGAACAGGTTCCAGTTTCTACATAAAATCTCTTTTATTAAGTGAGCTTCTAAACTGAAGAGTGTAATAAAACTAAATTTAAAGTTATTAATCAGGAGTTCTGTATTCATGGAACCTTGAGAAAATGTATTATTGCCCATCACCTCCGCTGTGTTTGATCCATTTACCTGTTTGGCCAATAAAGGACAATAGGATCCTGATGTCCTTTTTTGTTGCACTTCTTCAATGAGATTGTCTAACAAACTGTCTGGCACCCCCTACTGGAAAACATATCTCGCAACACATTGAATTCTTCTAAGAACACTTCATCATTAGTAATCATATGAGCCACCCGAACCAACTGTCCCTTTACAGCACTCCTCTTTTGTTGAAACGGGTGGACACTTGTAAAATGTAACATCATGTTGGAGTACGTTTCCTTATGGTGGACTAAGCCAAACCACCCTCTCTTGGTTCCACAACTACCTATCAGTCAACTGTCTGATAGAAAGGTGATCTATCCCCCCCCAACTACCAGTCACAGTAGGCATTCCACAAGGTTCAATTCTAGGGCTTCCCCTCTTTACAATCTTCTCAAACAAACTCTACTCTGCCACCAAACTAGCTACTATCTCCACACTCATCTGTGCTACACCCACCCTTCCAATGCTCCAAAAAATAAACCAACAATCCTTCTCAGAGAATCCTGGCTCGCCATCTATCAGCTCATTCTCAACACCAATAAAACAAAATTAATGATCTTCACCCATAGCAAATCACCACACCTTTCATCCTCCTTCCTCATCCATTCAGCAACTACTACTATAACTGAGGCTAACGAGCCTCTCTCTCACACTAAACTGCTTGGAGTCACATTGATAAACTGAGATTCGATAAACATATCACTTTTCCCAAAAAAAGACCCATATAAATCTTGGCTCTCTCTACAGAGTCAAATCATATCTCACAAGCTTCACCATACAAGCTATAGCCACAACCCATCTATCTACCCTACTGTATGCCTCATCTATCTTCACCAACTTTAAGAAAACTGACCCAGCTAAACTGGAAGCCTGCTATAACAAAGTCACCAGATTTGCCACAAATGCATCTCATACACCCAACTGTAGAGCTCTTCACCAACTAAACTGGAGAGAACTTCCCAACCTCCTATCCTTCAATCAACGCATGACTGCCCATGCCATAATATACGACCCACACAAATGTCCAGCACTGCAAAATCTACTTGAACCCCATTACAATAACAGAGCTCTATGGTTTTCAATTAAATTCCTAGTAAAAGTCACAAAACTCAGCAACACTTTTGGTGATTCTCTATACTGTAATCATACAGCCAAGGCCTGGAATGCCATTTTTCCAAACATCCAAAATACCGCCAACCCATCTAAATTTAAACAACTTCTCAGGGCACACTTAACTAACAACTGGCTCTGCACATGCACAACTGCAGGCTGATGCACCTTTTTTTTTCTACTACTGTCTACATTTCTCCACAACAGGGAAAAAGAATTCTCAATCTGCAGCCCAGGCAATTTTATTCACTCACATTGTATTCTGTTATTCTATGTACAACATTTGATCCTACTTGAATCTCAATTTCTGAAACTACTGCTTAACTGTGACTGCAGAAAAAATATATTTGACTAGTATGAAATATGTGCTTACTTTTAGCAGTTGATAAATGTTGTCCATATAATATTCTGTTATTTTTGGCAGTTTAATTATACTTGAATTTCTGTTCAACATACTGTTTAATTATAACTAAGCCTATTGTGTAAATAATACTGAATTGGATGTGTGCTTATCAGTTTGCACTTCTGAGGCTTGCTTTTCTCCCCAGGCCTCCAATGAAAAAGGGTTACCAGCCAAGATAGACCCCCCTTCCTGCTAAACAAATGTTAAATAAATTTTTATATATATATATATATTATACACACACATATATTTTATATATTTTTGTTAACCAGGAAAGTCCGACTGGATACATATCCATTTTCAGCGGAGGCCCAGGGAGAAAAGCTCCACATTGAAATTAATTTACCACTACAAATTGTGGTTACAGAGAAGTCTATAAACATTTAACATCAGTGACAGGTTATAGTCAAAATTGTGGTTACAGAAATGTTTGCAAACATTTAACAACATCAGTGACAGGTAACAGTCAAGGTTACATGTAGTTAGAAATAATCACTTAGACAAAAGCTGTTATTGTTGGTTGATGGATTAGGTGTACAGAAATAATTACATGTCTGAGCAGTGTGTAACAACGAGAATGCTTTTCAGATAGAAAGTAAGGATGATAGTTAATCGAATGGTGGTAGGTAAGAAGGAAGTAATTTAATGTGGGCAGAGAAGTTCTCCAGATGGTGGGATAAAAGAGATCTAATTGCTGAGGGAATTGTGTTGTGAGGGTGGGGAGAGAAGACATAAGGGTATATATACCTCTGTGAGCTAAGTTTGGGTTACCTTTGTCCTGGTATTAAATAGGTTATTCAGGGTATAGAACTGGTCATGGCTGAGTTTATTTTGCTTATTCTGATTTGTGATTGGGTTAGTCAGGGTTTAGACATGGACAGAGCCAGTCACTGTTCATGTACATTTTTAGGGATGTTTTGAATGGGGCAAGGAGCATGTGGTGGTTAGTTCAGCTGGAAGTGAGTTCCATTTTTTTTCCAGCAGAGTTGGAAAACAATGAATCTCCAGCTGAGTTGTTGGTTTGTACTAGCATTTTGTTGGATGAACGGAGGGATGCTAGGTTGATGTAGGAGGTAATAATACTAGAATGGGGGTACTGGTAGATTGATTTAGGATTTTATGACTCATTAGGGCTTGGTTATAATGAATCTGATTGGGTAGTTCAAGCAAGCCTAAATTTGTGAAGATTTTGACAGTGGTGGGTTCTACAGACTGAGCCTGTGGCAAATCTAGCTATACTGTTATAGCAGCTAGTGATTTTAATGTTAGATTTGCTTATATTTGTGAGGATGGGTGAGGCATACAGAAGAGATGAAAGAAAATGCGTGCGCGCTATGGCGGTTCTGGCAGATGGGGTTAAGAACTGCTTAATCCTATACATGGAGCCTATTTTTTTGTTTACTATTTTTATGGTTTTATCTACATGGGCATCATACTTCAGGTTATCAAAGATTACCCCTAGTAGTTTAGTGCAAGGTTCGGGAGTGATTACAGTGCCACTGTTGGAAGAAACTAATTAATGGTAATGTTAGCTTACGGGAGGGGGAGAAAAGTAGTAATTTGGTTTTGTTTGGGCTCAGTAGGAGATGACGATTATTGAGCCAGTTTTTTACTTTGTTGAAAGTGATTTGGGATAGGGATTGTAAATGTGTGGGAGTGGAGGCAGTGCAGATGAGCATAGAGTCATCTGCATACTGTACACAAGTTGCATCAGGGATAACTTTGGGTAGGTCATTAATGAATATGGTGAAAAAAGAGGGGACCCAGGATAGAACCTTGGGGTACTCCAAGGGTTACAGGTAGAAGGGGGGATAAGTTGTCTTTCCAAAGGACAGCTTGTCATCTGCCGTGCAGATAAGTGTGGAACCAGCAGAGTGCTGGGTTATCTAAGGAGAGTGATTTTAAAGAGTCTAGGAGTAGGTGGTGATTTACCATATCGAATGCTTTAGATAAATCTAGAAAGAGGGCAGAGGATAGCATATTCTGATTACGGTTTTGATTTATAGTGTGAGGAAAGGAGAGAAGGGCGGTGGTAGTACTATGGGCTGGTCTGAAGCCATGCTGGGTTAGAGCTAGGGGAGTATTCTGAGTAAGGTGGGTTAGGAGTGTTTCTGTATGCATTTCTCCATTATTTTGGCCAAAGGAGATAGTATGGCTATGGGTCTGTAATTGGAGAGTTCAGTGGAGTTTCCCCCTTTATGAAGTGGAATAATATGAGATATTTTCCAGATGGAGGGAATGTAGGATTCGCGGATAGTGTGATTAAGATGGAGATAGCGCAAGCTATAACATTAGCTGCCTTTTGCAGAAACTCTGCAGGAAGTTGGTCAGCTGCCAGGGTGGTAGGTTTTAGTTTTTTAAGTAGGGATTTAATGTATTCTGTGGGGATAGGATCAAATTTGAGTGGGGGGATAATTTCTCGAGTAGATGAGACTGTAGTCAAGGAGGTGGGAGATAGATTATTAGCAAGAGACTTGACTGTTTCTGTGAAGAAAGTGTTAAAAGTTTTAGCAACACATTTAGGAGCTAGTTGTAAGGTAGCTGAAGGGTGGGGGTAGAGGATTTACCTGGGAGGAGCAGTTTATTCAGACCTGACCAGAAGTTTTGAGGCTGATTCTGGTGTTTTCGCTGTAAATTGAAATAGTTTTGTTTGTTTAACAGAATATAACTTTTTGCTTCATTTCTCATTTGTTTGAATGTAATGTGGGCTTGTGGAGATTTGGTGTCTCTCCAAGAGGTCCATGCTGAGTTTCTAACAGTAAGTTTTTGTCTAGTAGTATTGGTTAGCCATGGAGCAATTTTATTTTTGGTTCTGATTGTACGTGTGGGAGCATGCCTGTCTAAGATGGCCAGGAATCTGGTTTCGAATTTGGAGACTGCTTCATCAAGGGGAAGTATTTTTAGATTGGCCCATTTACATGAGCTAAGATCGTCCTGGAAACTAGTTAGGTTAAAGTTCTTTGTATATCTAAAGGTTTTAAAGGAGGTTTGGTGAGACATGTCATCCCTTTTCCTGATTATATAGGTTAGGAGGTGGTCACTCATGTCTTCAGGTAGGGTGCCTGATTTGTATAACTGTGTTTTATTTGTTAAGATCCAGTCTAGGATGCTTTCCTTTTTGTTGGGCTTGTTGATTCTGGTGAGGGTGGTAACAGTCTGGGAGAAACCATATAAGTTAAGATGGGTGGTGGGGAGCATATGCACAACTACTTCACAGTTAGAGTATAGTTATCAGAAAATGACACTGGCTGTGGTTTGGCATAGTGGTTAAGGTGTTTACCTCACAAACAGAAAGTACAGGGTTTGATTCTTGCCTCTAAAAAGGAAATTGGTTATGCTTAAAACAATCTGCAAGGGCAGCTAGCATAGTACTTGCCTATGAACTGTTTATTGCTATACCAAGACAGAACAGTAGTACCACCACTAAATCAACAAACAGAAATGCTAACTCAAAAGAGGGACATCAGGGTCTTAAAAATGTTGAAAACAAGGCAAAGTGCCAGTGTGCTACCAAGAAATTGTCATCTTTGTGTCAAAATGTCAGTTCTGTATTATGCATAGATCTTAGCAGCGACATGAACCAACAATGCCAACACTATTACCACAGTGTTCCTGGCAAAAAGTTAGAAACTTTTAAGGGAAAACTAACCTTGTTGATTACTACTCTCATGACAGAGAAAATAGCTCATATAAGAAACGCAGCTAGCTAACAATCACCAGATTCAAAATTATGTTCTAAAGTTATAGCCAGTCTATAGAAATGGTTACAGATGATGGTACACAGTTTAATTCCAGTGAGTTTTAATGGCTGACCATTTTTTCACTCATACTACATCACGACAAAGATGAGAGAACAGTACAACAGACAAAAAGATACTAAGACTGATCTGCATAAAGCTTTTACAACATGCTGAGCTACCTCTCATAGTATTCACCCAGAGTAAACCACATATGATTAGTGCCTGAAAGAGCAGTATGAGATAGAATTATAATGTTAGAGTCAGAAACTTCAGTGAAATATTATTCTGCATCATACAGTTAGATATAAAGAACAAAAAGCTTAGACTTTTCATAAAATGTTTTAAGATCTATTCTGTTTTGCACAACTATCTGTCCTAAGCTGTCCACTTAAAGACAGAGAAAGAAAAGCAGGACACATCAAGTGCAACAGTACAGAAGATCACTGAACCATGTTCCTACATGACAAACTAGAGATGGTACCATAGCTCGACATAATAAACACACCTGACTGGATACTGATGAGTTTCAATCCAAATGCAGTGTTCCAGTAAACCAAGAACACCAATGAGAGTAACCAGATTAACGTCTAGCAAATCTGTTCCCATGCTAACTTCAGATCCACCTCAACCTAATATGAGATAAGAGCGTACCTGGTCCTGTTCCTGGATCAGTTGACCGTGCTTTGCCTAGTGACAGCAGAAGTTGTAATGCATGTCATAATATGTTTCAAAGCTTTCCTTTTGCACTTTCCCAGTGTAATACTAGCCTAAGTTCGAATAGTCCTTATGTTTTCACAATGGAAGAGTAATCTGAATTCCTTAGGGATACCAACTGTGTAATAGAGTCACTGGCAAAGTTAAGTGATTGTAACTATACATTCTGTAAAATTTTATATACCGTTAAATTATCTATTTTCAGTGTTTTTACATTTTCCAGATTCAGACTAGAGTGCCAAATGTATGTTGCAAGTATCTGTTTTGTATAACTCATAATTTCAAAGAAATGCAATTTTTCATGTAAAGGGGGAGATGCAGTGAAAAGTGGTTTACTGTTATAGCTCTTTTAATATTAGTGTATAGTTTAACCCTTTAAATAAGCAGGCCGTACCATAATGCATTGTGAATTCTGAACTGTTGTCGAATGGATGTGCACTGCAGTGTTTAACATAGTTTATGCTAAGGTGTCATGTTGTGACCAATAAATGTTTCCTGCTTGTTGAAAGTAATGCTGAATCTTGACATTTCTGACTTGATCCTTATAGTAGATTGAATGACTTATGTAGCAACTTCTGAAAAGCTTGAAATATGATGGTCGAAAGCTTGGAAAAATATGAAGTTTGTGTTGCTGGTTCCTCTACAGTGCCGTACTAGTTGGTTTTATTGGTTTCTACAATGCTGGAGTGTATTGCACACACCCACTGGTAGACATGTTTTTTTCCAAGGATAAACAGACACTGGCATGACCACTTGAAGTGGGAAATAACTTGAAAAGATCACTGAACTGGAGAAAGCAGTGTTACTGCAGGTCTCCTGTACACCTGACATGTAACTCCTTGAAAAATGAGTTACAGATACTAGAGATGATAGGGACTGGGGCCGAATGCAAATTATGCAGGTGGCCATCTCCACAACAGATGTGATGATGGGTTACTAATATGGGATTCCATGCAAAGAAAAGGTATAGAACATTGTGACACACAAGTCTTCCATAGGAGTTGGACCACCACAATTTAAGTTACTCACTGGGGTTGAGGGGATTTTAGTGTCACTTGCTAACCAGGGGGACTGGCCCCTTACAACTAGGCATGGCTTGAATGTGTGACTTGGATTGGTCCTGGACACCTGTATATCAGTATGGGAAGCACCAGGTAAGTAATGTTGATTACTGTACAGTATATTACATTACACTGCATTCTTAAATATCTGTTTTACCAGGCATCTCTGATCTGCAGCAGCAATAACCTCTATAACAAGTTATTTCTGTCAATATGCTATAGTTGTATTTTCATTCTTAGCAGTATGCATGATGCAAGGTGTTATAGAGATACACATGTGGCATGACAAAGGTGTCATGTTTATTCATATTTTCATAAGTTTATCTGGTGCAGATTCCACTACAACAGGAAAACATAAGCATGACATGGCAGGGAATATTTGATAATGATGATGGGACTATACAGCTGACAGTCTAGCGACAGCAATAGCACTCTCTGTAAGACTGCAGGGGGAGGAGTCATCCACATCTACCATTACAGGGTCCCTTGTATAGGGCATAACCTCACCTGTGCATGACAGATATCCTGATCTGTACACCTATGAGTCTCTCACAGGCTCCACCTATGTTTCCAACCTACACACCATCGGAATTGTGCACTGTTCCTGGGGGTGTTGAAGGGTAAATGTAGTGTGTAGATCAGATTGTTTAAGTGAAAATGTGTATTTGTTTTAATTGAAAGCTTGAAAGAATTGTTACGGGCAGAGGCAACTTACTTTTGTAGTGAACAGTAAAGTATTTAAGAGTTATGTTGTTGATATGTATGGAGTACAGTCTGTTAAACATTACACATGCACCTGTACAGCTCATACCAGTATATTTACCATTTTTTCATTGAAGTGCAATCTCAGATTTGATCTATTTTAATAGCAGGGGGTGTGAGGGGTGCAGGGAGGCTTACACCCCTGCTTAAATGTAGAGTAGATAGTTATTTGTGTTGTTTGTTGGTGTAGTTTGTACTAGTGGACGCAGGAAGGTAGGGTTTGTTTCATGTTTTTCGACATTTTGGGTGTCGATGTTGTGGACTTTCAGGTAATTGTGTGTTTGACATTCTGGTCTTGATGTTTAGTAGTTCAAGATTCTGGTAACATGATATTTGAAAGTAGATCCACTGCACTGCATAGTCTGGGTGTGATACCACATGCATCATTTTATTTTGTATTGCCTGGGTTATTGCTTATTGCTGTACACCAGATGCTGCCTATTTGCCAGTACTGCACTGTACTGCATTTGTCTTGGCTGTTGCATGAACCTCCCCTGACTCTTTATGCTGCCCTTCCACTGCTTCTGCAGCTTATATGGAAGGCCTTGCTATTATGCTCACCTGCTGCTCTACTTGATTGTGAAGTGCCATGTTGGGTAGCATAGAGTACAGTACAAATATCTTGATACAGATGTCTGTACTGTATTGCAGT
Source organism: Protopterus annectens (assembly GCF_019279795.1). Classification (NCBI taxonomy): domain Eukaryota; kingdom Metazoa; phylum Chordata; order Ceratodontiformes; family Protopteridae; genus Protopterus; species Protopterus annectens. The sequence continues at coordinate 88,113,062 of NC_056725.1, forward strand.
GCCCACCCTGAGGTTTCTAGGGATCAGAAGGGGCCATTCAGTAGTCTGAATGGAAGCTCCACTACATTTCACATTTCTGCAAAAGATATGTTTTCAGACATTTTGTGCATAGTCTGTATGCTACATATGGAGGTCATCAACAAGAGTATCATTTGCAATGCACAAAAAACAACATATTATATGTCTACTCCCTCTCTGCATGCTGTATTTATGTACGTGTATGGATCCCCTACACAAAGCCGAAATTCCAGAATGCCGACAACCATATGGCTGACATCATACGATCGACATTCGGCATGCAGACATAGTAAGAAGTCCACAAAAAAGGAAAATAAAATTTCCTTTAAACTGCTAGCAGGGGACTCCTCCCCCAGCCTGTAACTTTAATATACCAACTCGGAGATCGCACTACAATGCAGGAATGGAAATCTTTCCATTCCGCACTATAGTGAAATGCCAGTTCCGCATTGTCAGCATTCCGAATGTTGATCATATGGTGTCTACCATATGGTTGGCATTCTGAAATGTCGGCAAACTGAAGGGGACCCATGTGTGTGTATATGTATATATATATATATATATATATATATATATATACATACACACATATACACATGTACACATGCACACACACACATATATATATATATATATATATATATATAAAAACGCATTTCTATGATTTACTTAAGGTGTATGCAAGAGCTATACAATCAAGTATTTAGCGTGAAGTAGTATCATAATAATAGGATTTAGTAAAACCGTTGGTTTAATGTTTGTTTAAAACTTGCAGAGATTATAAACACTTTTGTAAAAAACAAGACTTTATCGCTTTAAAAAGGTGTACTTAGAATCTTGCGTAATTAACGCTAAACACCTGTGGTCACCTGTTCGTATTTAAATACAAACTATTTTCAGTGCTACTGTTTTGTCTGAGGAAGTCCGGATATTAATCTGGACGAAAAACGCTTTGTAGCATTTAACTTTTTATTTGAAACTTGCAGATTTGGATTCTTAATAAACTCTGTGGATTATACACAAAGTGTCCGCCTTTCGTGGTTGGTAGTGTCAACGCTTGCTGTTTTTTGGAGTTTGGCATAGCCTTACTGTGTTCTTAGTTTGTTCGGTATGCTGACAACCAACTAGAGAGGATGGACAACTCGACGGAAGGGGAAGCATTATCACAAGGCAACCTGACACAATTATTGGAATTAATAAACAAACGACTAGACCTCTTATCGGAAAAGGTGGACTTTGTAACCAATTCCAGTGGCAGCGCATCTAACCAAACAACTAGCATTGATTCAGATGTATCCAATGCACAGGAGGTGCAGAACGCAGGAACCGCTTTACCACAACGGAGGCGAACTAGAGAAGTAAATGAGGTAACTCAAACTATTATTGTTAACAACTTTGATCCCAGCACTTGGCTAAATAATGAATTGAACATGGACTGCTCACCAGAAGGAGCTGATGTAACAACCGACAATGACAGTAGGTGCACTATAGTGGACAAACAAAAATTATTTGATACTAAACTTTTTAAAATTAAGAAACTTCAACTTGAGTTAAATTATTTTAATAGATGCTTAAAAGAAAATAGTCCCCAAGGGATTAAGACATTATTCATATCCGACTGGCCTAGAACATGGGTCAGATTTTTACAATGAATTGATTGCAATATATAAAAATCATAATCTTGAGATACTACGATGCATGGTTAAGCATTATAAAGTTACATTAAATGACCTGACAAGGGAAACTATTATATTGGAACAAGAAATAAAGGAAGATTTAGACTAAACAGATATGACTTTGAATATAACAGGACATTGTCAAGTATAGCCCAACAAATGACTAGATTAAAAGCAAATAAACTGAAGAAATTACAAAGAGATCTGAAAGCATATCAAGATGGCTCAGCATTTCCTAAGCCCCCAAGCTCCCAAACTAATCATCATAATTCTAGAGTCTACATAGACTAGACCATAGTAAGAGACCAAGGAAGAACAGTACGGAATAGGAATACTTCTGATGGGCAAGTAATGGCCCCCCAAAACACAGACTTTATTAATGACAGTTTTGAGGGTGACATTTGAAGCAGAAGCAGGTGGACAAGGACTGAATCAACCACACCCTGCAGACAACAACCAATGGCAAGGCCAAGGCCAACAACAACAAAAAAAACTACAGGGGGGGGGCAATTGGAAAACGAATCCACAGCAAGGATTCAAGAAAAAATACAACACTCACAGCAACAACAAACACCAGGGTTAAAATTATATGAGACAGTTACAAATAAAGAAGGGGACTTCACAATTTACAACTACACCGAGTGTTGTATTGATGTGACCTTGGTGGAATTATTTGCAAAAGGACTTACCTTTGTACCATCTAGAAAATGTGACATTGCAGAACTGCTGATTGATTTTAAATTGTTTATTCGTAAATTAAATTTAAGTATTTTGCTTGGTAACACTACTTACAATGAAAATGAACTAAGAGTAGCAAGCACATTTAACCCACCCCAGAATGCTATTTTAAATATGTATGAACAACTATGTGAAAATGAATTTAGACAGTTAATTAACTCTATGAGAGGGAAATACAAGAACAATATTTCAGAAGAAGAAACAGAATTATTAACGCTCCTTAGGAGCCTCCCACTCAGATTCATGAAACCAGATAAGGGCGGGGGACTTGTAGTGATGTATAATGAAGATTACTCCAACATTATGCTAACATTACTAGAAAAGAATACCTACGAACTAACAAGTAAGAATCAATTAAATCAGGCTTATAACAACATTAAGATGTTTATCAGTGACATGTATATAGATGGATTAATAGACATGAACAAAAATCATTACTTAATGTAAGCACCAAGAATCCCAAAATTTTTTGGGATTCCGAAACTTCATAAAGATCTACTGAACCCACCCTTCAGGGGATTAGTGGATGCAAGACAATCAATGACTTATGCATGTGCTAAACTAGTGGACTCTATACTAAAGAATTATGTAAACAAAGAAAAACAAATTCTTAAGGATTCATGGTCCTTCTTGGAAGACATGCAAGTTACAGTGTTCGATGGTACACAAAACTTTCTAACCGTTGATGTTAGGGATTTATATTCTTGCATCCCACACGATGTGGGCATTGAGTGGGTAGTTGACTTTATTAGGTCAAAAGGAGCAACTAGCAAGGAGTGTAATTTAGTAGAACAATTATTAGATATTATTTTGAAAAACAATTTTGTATCTTTTGAAAACAGGTTGTATATACAAAAAGTAGGAGTAGCAATGGGTTCACCAGTAGGCTCGAGTTTTGCAAACTTAGTAATGGCCTACTGGGAAACAAATTACATTTTTAACAGTCAATGGAACAGTATAATGCTTACCTATAAGAGATTTTTGGATGATATATTTATCATCCTTAGAGGTCAGAAATAACAAGCAGACCAACTAGTTGACTATTTTAATACAACTTCATTTTTAAAATTTACGAAGAACTATCAAGAAATGACTATTAACTTCTTGGATGTTGAATTAAGTAAGAATGAGAAGGGTTATATGGCAAAGATTTATAGGAAAAGCACATATTCTAACACCTTTCTTCATTTTACAAGTGCACACCCTCGCCACCAGAAGAAATCAGTGGTCAAAGGCCAACTGGTTAGGGCGGCGAGGATGATTACATTAGATGAAGAATTTGAAAAAGAATGTGAACTTTTATACCAGATGTTCTATAGTAGAGGTTACCCTGCTTCATTCCTGAATGAGATATTCCAAGAAGTAACTAATAAAAGAAGAGATGGTATATACAAGGCTATTTTAAATAGTAGACTAGTAAATCTAACAGTTACTGCAACTGATATGTTAAGTTGCAATATTGATGTAAATCCTCAAGATTCTAGTCCTGTTGAGCAGGGTACAGACAATAGTGACAATATTCAACAGAACTTTACTATTGCATTTACGTTTACTTACTGTCCAGAAGCGTTAGATATACGTAGGATAGTGAGAAAGTATTGGTATTGTCTAGCACTTGACAAAGACCTTGCTAAAATTTTAAACTTTGGCCCTATTGTTACTTATAGACGAGGGGTAAACATGAAAAAATTATTAGAAACAAAACCTAATGTGAAGAAAAACAATGGGGGTACACATAAATGCGGGGCATGTAAGTATTGTACATATATTGAAACATCAGAAACATTTATCATTAGGAAATAAAAGTTTTTTGTTAAAGAAACATTTAATTGTAATTCAAGGGCAATAGTATACTTAGCCCACAGTGCACATAGTTTTACATAGGAAAAACAGATAGGCGTTTATGAGACAGGATTTATGAACATATATATGCAATTACAAGGAATAAAACTGAAAACGCCTTAGCGAGGCACTGTACACAACATATAGGTCATAGTTTTAAATTTATGGTAATTAATCAAATCAAAAATAAAGTACAAGAATATAACTTTTTAAATGATAATTATCTGAAATTAGAATTAGAAAGGAATGAACTATGCTGGCAGTTACGATTGGGAGCATGTAGAGAGCCAGGACTTAATGAATTATGCTCACTTGCATGCGTATTAAAAATGAGAAGTTTATTAAGATAAATGTTCAATCAGTTTTAAAAAAACTTTTTTTATTTGTTTTTATTTCTTGTTGGAGAATATACTTCCTATTTATTTGAGTTGTAACCAGCATTTATACATCATCTAGGCCACACATATATATATATATATTTATTTTATTAAATATTAAAAATTAATCGTTTCAAAATCAATTCAAAATTTTTAAAAAAAAAATCAACCTTTTAAAAAAACAATTTTTAAAAACTAATGTAAAATTTATATCTAGTAATTTATTATTATATATTTATTTAATTATTAATAATGACAAAGCAATGATTAAGATTAATAATATTTTATTATGGTATAAACAGTTACCATTATCATTATTGTTTATTTTAAAGAGAGATTCATTTATTTCACATTCAGTATACACTATATGTTCACTTGCTTATGTGACTTGTCGGTTGGCCTTGGACAATTTTGAAGAGATACATGTTTTTATATTTATATTTACACATTTTTTAACATTGACATGTTTAGGAGAGATAGTGTAATTATGTACTATCCATAGAAGACTCTTTTGCCTATAGGACTATAATACTTGTGGGTATAGACGTTGTTTATAAGTTAACCATCTTTATTCAATGGTTTTTAAACACGCATTTCTATGATTTACTTAAGGTGTATGCAAGAGCTATACAATCAAGTATTTAGCATGAAGTAGTATCATAATAATAGGATTTAGTAAAACTGTTGGTTTAATGTTTGTTTAAAACTTGCAGAGATTATAAACACTTTTGTAAAAAACAAGACTATCGCTTTAAAAAGGTGTACTTAGAATGTTGCGTAATTAATGCTAAACACCTGTGGTCACCTGTTCGTATTTAAATACAAACTGTTTTCAGTGCTAGTGTTTTGTCTGAGGAAGTCTGGATATTAATCTGGACGAAAAACGCTTTGTAGCATATTTGAAACTTGCAGATTTGGATTCTTAATAAACTCTGTGGATTATACACAAAGCCTTTCGTGGTTGGTAGTGTCAATGCTTGCTGTTTTTTTGGAGTTTGGCGTAGCCTTACTGTGTTCTTAGTATATATATATATATATATATATATATATATATATATATGTATGTGTGTATATATATCTATATCTAATACATATATATATGTGTTTATATATATATATATATATATGTGGGTGTATATCTATATCTAATATACACACACGGCTGCACTGTGTGGTCAAACATTTTGTTGACTCGCAGAATGTCGACCAAAATATATTGTACCACAATTCTGAACATGAGAGAGAGGAAAATGGTCCTGCTCCCCCTAAAGGAACCAAGGTAAAGCCTCTTTTGTGACTCATTGTTTTTGGTAAACATTTGGTGGGATGATCAAATAAAGTTTGAAAACTGACAATGTAATCTGATATGTAGGTATGCATACATGTATGTGCAGGTTTTATCTTTGTTGGATAGTTCACAATGACATGTAACATTAGAATAGCAGCACTGCTGGATCGCAAAGCAGCCAGACTGAATAGTAGCTTTATTTGTACATTTTGTATGAAAATTCTGCACAGTCCTTGCTAATACAGCTCACACTAACATTAGATACAGTTTACATCCCATATATATTCTTCTGTTATGGCAACAGACTGCTAGAAACAATCCTGCTCTTTTTTGACCACAAGTGATCCTCTTGCTCTCTGTCCCCCAGCCTTCAGCAAATTACAGCACCCATGGATATCCCTATCTAGGAGAAAAGTGATTACAATGAAGCATCACGCTCCACTTGTTGACATTCAACACTGTTAAGTAGTAGAAAACAAATATAGCAGTACATGGGAGCAGTAGTGATGAAGGTCGCCCACTTGCACACGCAGTATAACTGAACTACTAACGATAATGAAGATATCCCATATTCATAACACATCCAGGAATTGCTACCACTCAAACTGCCCTAGGCAGTCTCTCCATATTCTTAATAAGTGATCCTAGGTTTAAACGAAAACCATTGTACCTTTCCCCATATTTATTATATTTCTTAACTAAAGATCCTGACCTCCCTAAGAAACCCAACCAACTCCTCCATTCTACTTACTATTTTCAAGCTTCAACTGACACTTGCATTATTAGATATTAGATTTATATATATTTTTAATCTTATTTTATTTAGTCATGTATGTTATTCAATCTTTACCCAATTTACTTTTTAGATTTTTCTATACCAGATAGACCCTTGACCCCCATTATACTTACTTGAATTTCCAACTCCCTTTCTCCCCACATCGATTTAAAAGTTTTCTGTTTTTCAAAACAGCTTCTGACACAATTTTGTAACCTAGATTTTTTCATCTTATTGCAGATTAAATTCCATTTCTCATTAAAATGAAGTTTTAAGATCTCTTCCCTTAGATTCAGCCATAATCATGTTTTTATTCACACATTTAGATTGTGTGAAAGGAAACCATCCCCCTACAGCAAAGACTGAGGAGTGTTTCAGTTTTAGTGACTCAATTAAAGCAGATCTGAAGAAGCTCCATGCTAAAGTGCTGTAGAACAACTTACAAATCAAGACCATGTTTTTCATTCATCTGTTTTCATGATTCACCTCTAAGTTAAATTCACGTTTATGGATTAGTTTGGAGAGAAGGCAGCCTTATGCCCAACTGTTTGGAGAGCCAGGTTTACATAAGATCGGCACTGTTTTCATCATATATCCAACATGCATTGTAATTACTATATTGTTTAAACTAAATGTTACTGTTTGGTAAAATGGAGACTAAATGTTACTGACTTGCTAAGTCAATTCAAGAATCTGGATTGTAGTTGATTTTTAGTGCGCTACTGGGCTTTCACTTTAAATATTTTATAGGTTCATAGGTTAGTACTCCCTCCACATGCCCGCATTCTTAGCTGTTACTTTACTGAAATAACTAACTGAACACGTACGTACAACACTGAAAATCAGTGCTCATCTGCCATTAGTCTTCTAGTTGGCTCATGGCTAGGTAGGTATCCTATGATGCACTAGTACAATCCCCAGATCTCGTCTGCCACGTCGACGAGTTCGGATATGCTGCTTCTTGGCATTGGTCAAGTCTAACACATTTTGTTCTATTTTTTTTTTTTTTTTTTTTTTTTGGATATTTCTGCTATTTTCATATTTTGATAGCCTTATATGGCTATAGTTAGTGTCGTGTTTGCAGTTAGATAGTATTTAGTAGAGCACTTCTTGTGTGCAGTTTCTCTGAGATCAGTTGGCCATTGGTCCTAGCATTCTCTTTGGTATCCTGTGTGCCAGTTGTTTCTTCACTGGGTTGTTAATATATTATATATATATTCCTAGTCCTCATACTGTTGATATTAGTAGCTGTAGGTGGCTTTTGCGCTTAGACTGTGCTTTACATATATGTTATAATTAATAGCTTTACTTGCAGAGCTTTTCGCTTGTTAATACTTGCAGTTATTGATGTTTGCATACAGAACGGGGTTCTGTTTGACCTTCATTCTCGTTATTTCAATAATCAGACTTTGTATTCCTGCTCTAGTGTGTGTGCGAGACTCTTGACTTGTCTTCTATACCTCTCTCTAGGTCCGTTTTAGTTAAAGGAGCTACATTCTTCCTTTCTTCTCTACCAGGGCTAGGCCTGTTTAAATTAGAGGACCTAGTCCTCATGGTGTGTCTTTGTTGATACTTTTAGGGCTATGCCCGGTTCAGTTAGAGGTCCTAGTCCTCCCTCTTTCCCTTTGTGTGTGCGTCTGATCGCAATCTTCTGTGGGATGTCTAAGGAGGTCAAGGATCATAAGCCATCTGGCTTTTAAAAAGTGTGTGAAATGCTCACAGATGATGTGTAACGGATGACCACAGTAACTGCGTATACTGTCTTGGGGCCATCCACTTACAGGAAACATGCTTATTTTGTCACTCTTTTAGTGCCAGGATGTTGCAAGAGAGGAAAAATAAGCTCATATTAAAAGGTCTCCTAAAGCCCTCTTTTGAGGAAGATCTGGCTAGCTCTTCCTCCTCTGCTAGATCTCAGGGATCTAAAAAGGAGAAATCCAAATCCTCTAAGAGGCCCCCCCCCCAGCACCGGCTGGTGCTTCAGAGCCGCCTCTTAAAATTGCCATGTCTGACAAAACTACTGCCTCCTCTGCTCCACTGAGTTCAGAGCTGATTGAGTGTTCTACTATTGTGGCTACAGGGTCAGCACCAAGTAGTTCGGAGACGACCACTGAGTATTCACTGGAGTCGGTCTACAGATCCTTTACCGGTCTCCTCTACATTAAGGTCACCCATATTGCAGAGATCCCGTTCTCCCACACTGTCCTCCAGGTGTTTATCGGACGAAAAAGTGGAGAGAGCAGTGCTGAGACTCCTGAAGTCATCTGCCTTACCTAAACTGTTGGCTCCGACCCAGTCGGTCCCGGAGCCACCTGAGTCCATTACCCCTTCGGTGATTCTTCCTCCGAGCCGTGCTGGTCTTTCGGAGCCGGAGTGTTTGCTACAGCTGGTGGAACCCTCAGTTCCAGCTCCCTCTGAGGTTGTTTCGGAGCAGAGTTCCGCTCTAACACTCTCGGTGCAGTCTGTGGTGTCTAGGAGCTGAAGCTCCTCAGTCGGCCCAGACAGGGAAGCCTAGAACCAAACCTGTTTGGTTCCATGCCTTCCTCTCGGCACGTCTGTGAGGGTGAGCTCAGACCCTACGTCTATCTCAGAGCCGATGGCATCCTTGGTCAGAGCGGGGAGGTCTTCAGAGCCAGAGAGGTCGGCATTCGAGATGATGAGTGCACTGCCCCGATCATCAGCTCCTACCAGGGGTACCAACACTCTCCCCCCTAGGGCACCTACTTCTGTCTCAGCTACTACGTCCTCTCAGCACAGCAGAAACCTGCAGCCTCAGGAGCCACCGGCTGGTGGCCCCCATTCTGAGACCTCAATGGAATATCCTTCCAAGGAGCCCCCATGGAAGAGAACATGCAAGATGAAGCATGTAGTCTCCCAGGACGAGTCTCTTACCTCAGATACAGACCTAGAGGAGTTGGTAGGGTTCCTCAAGTTGTCCTCTGATGAGGTCTCCTTTGTAGACATCCTGGAAATCCTTAAGCAGAGGTGCAGCTGGCCCATTGTCACCCCTTCAGATGAGGATTCGGTGTACCTGAAAGCTTTCAGGTCTCAACCTTCAGCCTCTTGGGTGTCTCCACTTTTCAACGAACTGATGGAGCTCGTTGATGCCGTGGAGCCAGTCCCCAGGAGACTAAATAAATTTCTTTCCACCCCCAGGGCGGAAGGAATTTTTACCTAAGGGTGTTCCCGTAGATGCCATGGTGGTGGTGGCGGCCACTAAAAATGAGCTAGTGGAAACTTCTTCTTCTGTTCATCTGCTGAATAAAGAATCTCAAACTATGGACAGATACGGGAAGCGTATCTTTTCGTCAGCGGCATTTACTCTTAGATCACTGAACTACCTTACACACTTCATGAGGCTACAGAGAGATCCCCCCATTAAGGAGTTAGGAGATTCTTTACAAGGTACATTCACTGAGGGAGTCCCTGACAAGGTGTCTGCCCGGTTGTCCACCTTGAACTCTATTATCAACTCGTCCATGAGGCTTAACTCGTATGCAGCCGATGGAGCGAGTAAAGCAGTGAGTTCAGGAATTTCCCTAAGGTGTCATTCCTGGATGAGCTTGTGTAATTTTGCGGAACCGTTCAAGTCTACATTTACCAATGCCCCCTTCAATGGTTCTTCATTGTTTTGACCTAAGGTAAAGGACACAATTGCCCGGTGCGAACAAGGGAAAACACTCTCTGCCATGGCAGTACGTTTTACCGTCCCCTCTAAACCAAACCCTAAGTCAGAGAGGTGGTAAAATGTCGTTCAAGAAGTCCCAGAGGTTTTTCCAGGATGCACAGGGTGACTCCTCCCTCAAAAGCAAAGGAGGAGGAGGAAATGGTAGACGTCACCCTAGAGACAGGGGTGGACAGCAAAACCAGGGAGGCCGCGATTCGTTTCGGGGCCAGTCTTACCAGCGCTCCTGATGTGGGGCCTGACTGTGCTTCTCTGGAGTCGGTTGGGGATCGCATTTCTTTGTATCCGGAAGTCTGGCTAAGTATCACTCAAGTCAAATTGGTACAAAGAATCATCATCAGAGGTTATGTTATACCCTTTTCTCTGCCACCTCATGTTCCCAAGAGGATCCTGGATGTTCCACCCAATCGGGATCAGGCAACTGTGAAGGTCAACAAGTTGCTGGCAAAAAGAGTCATCCAAACCGTCCCAGCAGACCAAATACAATCTGGAACTTACTCCATAATCGTTTTTGTGCCAAAATGTACAGGGGACTGGAGGCCCATCTTGGACCTCAATAGACTAAACGAATCAGTAAAGAACGACAAGTTCCAGATGGTGACACTGCAGTCTATACTCCTGTTACTAGGGAAAGACACTTGGATGTGCTCAATAGACCTCCAAGATTGCTTACTACCACATAAAAATGGACTGGGCATCGAGGAGTCACCTAGGCTTCTAGCTGGGAGCCAGTCACTACTAGTTTCATGCTCTGCCCTTTGGTCTCACCACAGCCCCCAGGGTGTTCAACAAGTGTATGGCAGTAGTGACAGCTCACCTGAGACGTCGAGGATTCCAGGTGTTTCAGTATCTGGATGACTGGCTCCTGACTGTCCCCACCAGGCATCTACTTCTTCAGACCAGGGACGCTACCATTCAACTTTGTGCCCAGTTGGAGATTACTATCAATTGGGAAAAATCTGCCTTATTGCCCTCTCATTTTGTGATTTTTATAGGCGCAGAGAGACACAGTAGCCATGTTGGCTCATCTTCCAGCAGAAAGGGCACAGAATCTGGTTCTTCAAATTCACAGTCTTCTCCCCCTAAGAAAAGTCAAGGCGATGACTGTTCTGAAGCTTCTAGAGACGATGGCTTCTACCATACTACTAGTGCTGCTAGTCAGTCTACACATGCGGATTCTTCAGTGGCTGCTGTCATCCCAGTGGTCTTTTCAACATCTACCATTAACTCATCATATACCGCTGACAGACTCTTGCAAGAAGGACCTCATTTGGTGGACTCAACCCAACCAGTTAACCCCATGCACTCCATTTGTCCCTTGCCAACCCGTTGACACTGTGACCATGGATGCCTCACAGATAGGGTGGGGGGCATTATCTAGGCAGGACTGTCCAAGACACATGGCAAGAATACGAGACTCACCTGCATATCAATGTTCTACAGATGAGGGCGGTGCTCCTGGCACTGCAAGCACTTCATGATCTTCTGCCTCTTGGGACGATTGCAATACAATCAGACAACATGCCGGTAGTATGGTATATCAACAAACAAGGCGGAACCAGATCATACTCACTCTGTCAAGAAGCCATTTGAGTTTGGAAATGGGAGATATCCTCCCAGCGTTTTCTGGTGGCAATGCACTTCCCAGGGACAACCAACGTGATAGCCAACAAACTCAGCTGGGCAATTTTCATGCCTCATGAGTGGTCTCTGAAACAGGAAATAGCGGAGCAGATTTTCTGCAGCTGGGGACAGCCTTGCTGTGATCTCTTTGCCAGCCTGATCAATGCCAAATGCAGCATCTATTTCTCCCTCATCCCCCCTCCGGGGGAGTCACTGAGAGACACTTGTTCATGATTGGCCTCTAGGTCTCCTTTATGCTTCCCCTCCCTTTCCTCTCATATCCAAGGTTATTCAAAAAGTGAAACAGCTGGGAAGCAAACTGATCCTCATTGCTCCTTACTAGCCTCGTCAGGTTTGGTTCCCCTTTCTCAGGCCTCTTCTCCTAGATGATCCTTGGATTCTGGACCCAGTGCCAGATCTCTTGACGCACATGTGAGGTTCACTTCATCCCTCATTACACACCCTCAATTTGACGGCTTGGCTGCTCCAGTTCCATCTCTAGTCAGGCTTCACACCCTCCGTGACTCGTATCCTACTGTGATCTCATAAACCCTCCACTAGGAAATTATACTCCAGTAAATGAAGAAGATTCTCTATCTGGGCTGAGAAAAAGAATGTTGACCCTTATACCGCTTCCATTCCGGTGGTTTTGGAATTCCTGTATGAACTTTTCCACCAGGGATCTGCGGCTGCCACAATCAGGGTTCAATTGGCAGCGATTTCTAATTTTCACCTAGGCATACAAGATTCTAATCTGATGTCACATAGGCTGTGCAAAACCTTCCTCAAAGGTGCCACTTTAAGACCCCCACTTCAGGAACCGGTTGCTTCATGGGACTTGAATTTTGTGCGATCCAAATTAACGTCTCCACCCTTTGAGCCTTCTCATTCATCACCTTTGAAAGTTCGGTCTTGAAAAACCTTGTTTCTGGTGGCAATCACATCTGCTAGACGAGTTACAAGCACCATCTGTAAAACCCCCTTATCTGATTTTTCACAGATGATCTCTTCGTCCTAATCCATCCTTTGTTACCAAGGTCTGTTCCCATAACACTTTGAACCAATCCATAGAGCTTCTGGTTTTCTTCCCAAATCATTCCAACGCAGCAGAATACAGGTTTCATCAGTTGGATGTTCATAGACAATTACGTTTTTATTAGCACCGGACTAAGGAATTCAGGAAGTCAGATCAATTATTTATTTCCTTCTCCAAACCCAGATCAGGTCTACCAGTTTCCAAAGTGACCCTCTCAAATTTGATCTCTAGCTGTATAGCTTACATTTACGCTTCTGATGATAAGCCTTTACCTTTCAAACTTAAGGCTCATTCTACGAGATCTCAGTCTACCTCTGCAGCCTTTCAAGCCAGGGTCCCACTTGATAATATCTGTGCAGCAGCAACTTGGGCTACCCCTCACAAATTACTCATTACAAATTGGATTTGACCTCCAGGGGAAGAGCATCCTTTGGTTCCACTGTACTAAGAGTATTTTTCCTTGAGCCACCCAAGAATAAGGTGCTAGGGACGCTGTCCCATGAGTAAGAATGAAGGCAAGATAAGACTACAGAACATAAAGTTATGTACTCACCATAAAGTACAGTTTTGTACCTACCATAAATGTAGATGTCCGATAGATATGCAACTGCAGTCATAACATATGGGTTGTCCTGCCTCAGGCAGCCCTCGGTCGGCCGAATTCCAAAGTCTGGGTCCGGCGTCGGCTGGTGTTGCCTCCTCTCCGACGTCACCACGGCTGGAGTATAAAGGCATCGGCCGATGCCATCTTCTTCAGTGTTTCTTGCCCCAGATGCCAGGTGCCCTCCTAGGAAGGCTAAATTTGGTAAATGGATAAAAATAATCCCAAACATGCACAACAGTAATAAACAGATACACCATAGGAATACCCCAGCTAATGGGAAAAGGGGTAGGGACCCAAAAAGAAGGATACAGAGGGGTAGGAGGGAGGGAAAATCCGACTGCAGTTGCATATCTATCGGACATCTACATTTATGGTAGGTACAAAACTGTACTATGTCCTTCAAGAATGCAACTGCAGTCATAACATATGGGTTGAATACCATAGCCAAGCTGGGGGTGGATGGAACTAAGATAAGGATGGTGTAGCTAAAATCCCCTGCAGGACTGCCGAAGCAAAGCCTGCTCGGGATCTGGAATATAAGGGCAGATTGTAGTGCTTGGTAAATGTATGCATGGAGCTCCATGTAGCAGCTTCTAAAATGTCCTTTGTTGCCTAACTCCTCTTAGGAAAGCTGTGGAAGTGGCCATAGCTCTGGTGGAATGTGGCCTAATATTGGCTGGCACACCTTTTCCATGGAAAGAATAGCAGAATCTGATGCAATGTCCAATCCATTTTGAAATTGTTTGTTTGGAGATTGCTTTTCCTTGCACTCCAACAGCATAGGCTACAAACAGTTGGTCAGACTTTCTGGTGGCCTTAGTTGTGTCCAAGTAGTAACGTAGTTGTCTGTGTATGTCCAAAGTATGCAGTAGCTTTTCCCCCCTATTTTGAGGATTGGGGAAGAATGCAGGCAGGTAAATAGCTTGATTTAGAGACACCCTGGAAATAACTTTGGGCATGAATGTAGGATTGGTTCTTAGAGAAACTCTGTCTTGATGAAAAATGAGGAAGGGGGGCACTGCCATGAATGCCTGCATCTCCGAAACTCTTCTTGCAGATGTGACTGTCAATAAGAAGGCAGTCTTCCATGAAATAAATTGCATTTCTGAACTTGCTGCTGGCTCAAATGGAGGCAGAGTTAATTTTTCCAACACATAATTGAGGTCCCATGCAGGTACTGGCTGTTTTCTGGGAGGTTTGATATTCTTTATTCCTCTTAGAAACTGTCTTAGCAATGGATGAGAAAACACTGGAGGGTCACAGTTGTATTTTGCTGAGATTGCTGAGGCATGAATCTTTATTGAAGAGTATGAAAGTCCAGTATGAAGTAGTTCTGCCAAGTATTCTAAAATCTGAGGTATACTCAGTAATGCTGTGCCCTGACCCCTTGTTGGCATTCCAGATGCTGAATCTCTTCCATTTGGCTGAATATGTTTTTCTTGTGGAAGGCCTGCGTGCTTCCAGCAGGATTTCTTGAACCGATTTTGATAGAGAGTTAGGAGGAGAAATCATGTTAGCCTCCAGGCTGTCAGATGTAATGATTTCAGGTCTTGATGTACAGTCCTGTAATTGTGTTGTGTTAGGAGCAGGGGCCATAGGGTCAGAGGCCATGGTTTGGTCCGAGTTATGGTCAATAGCAATGGGTACCAGTGCTGCCTTGGCCAGTCTGGAGCTATCAAAATACTTGTTGGTTGTTCTGCTTTGATCTTCAGTATCACCTTGGACAGCAGAGGCAGAGAAGGGAATGCATAAATTTTTTAGAGAATTCCAGCTGAAGGAGAGCGCATCCGTCTTCCAGGCTAGAGGATGGTGAGTCCTTGTGCAGAACTTTTTCAGGTGATGATTTAAGTGGGAGACGAAAAGATCCACATCCGGTCTTCCCCATGTCTTTGTCAGTTGAGAGAAAATGTGAGGATGCAGCATCCATTCGTGTGGATCCATAAAATTTCTGCTCAGGTTGTCCGCCAGTACATTGTCCTTGCCTGGTACAAACTGGGATTGTACATGTATCTTCAGGCTCAGGGACTTTTCCCAGAGAAATATTGTTAGTCTGCAGAGGGGATAAGAATGAGTGCCTCCCTGCTTGTTTATGTACCACATGACAGTGGTGTCCGTCCTTATCAGTAAATGCCCTTGTTGTAGTGATTTTTCGAAAGCCTCGATTGCATGTATCACTGCCAACATTTCCTTTTGGTTTATGTGCAGATGTCTTTCCTTTGGGGTCCATTGCCCTTGAATGCATCTGTCCTCCATGTGTGCCCCCCATCCATGGTCTGAGGCGTCTGTTGTAATCATTTGGCCTGCTTGAGGTCTGTTGAAAGACATGCCTATGTTTTGCTGACTTGGCTTGAGCCCACCATAAAAATTCTTTTTGCAGACATGGAATAAGTGGGATTATGTCCTCTAGGCTTTGGCTGTGTTGAGACCATAAGTTTTTTAAATACCATTGCAGCTTTCTCATATGAAGTCTTGCCAAAGGTATCAGAAGGATGCAAGATGCCATGAACCCCAGGGCCTGCAGGATTTTCCTTGCAGTCAGCTGGGAGAGTTTTGCTAGGCCTTTGAAGTACTCTGGTAAATGCTGCTGCTTTTCCTCTGTGAGGTAGGCCATTTGGTTTTCTGTGTCCAGTTTGGCTCCTAAGAATATAATCTGTTGGGATGGCAGTAGTTTTGACTTCTGAATGTTGACCGTGTATCCCAAGGCCTGCAGTAGATGCACGACATAGTCCAAATTTTCTTTTAAGGTTTGTTTGTTGTCTGCTTGTATGAGGCAGTCGTCCAAGTAGGGGTATATTTGAATCACCTGCAGTCTGCCACTACTGATGCCAGGCATTTCGTGAACACTCTGGGCGCAGTAGATAAGCCAAATGGCAATGCTGAGAATTGATAATGCTCTGTCCCTGCAAGAAATCTGAGGTATCTTCTGCAGCTTTGTCTGATAGGGACATGCAGGTATGCCTCCTTGAGGTCCAGAGTGACCAGCCAAGACCCCTTGCCCAGCATGGGAAGGAGTTGCTGCAATGTCAGCATTTTGAACTTTGGCACTATGAGAAAAGTGTTTAGAGATGACAAGTCCAGTATGGGTCTCCATTTGTTTTCTTTTCTTGGAACAAGAAACAGCCTTGAATAAAATCCCTGGCCTTGCTCCTGAGGAGGAACCCTTTCTATTGCTTTTATACTTAACAGCTTGGAAACTTGAGAGAGTGCCTCTGCCCTTTGATGATGTGGCAGGTTTGGCATGCCTCGTCTTATTGGTAATGTGTGGAAGTGGAATCTGTAACCTTTGTCTATCAAATCCAGAATCCAGTTGTCCTTGGTTAAAATATGCCAGTTTTGTGAGAATAAGGATAATTTTCCACCCAAGGGTGTTTCTCTTTGAACCTTTGTAGGCGGAATGAAAATCAAGTTATTGCGATTGTCCTTGTGGTGCAGCTGAACTGTCTGTACCACTTCTTTGATTTGGAGGTTGCCATTGGCGTCCCCTGTAAGATCCTCGGTATTGCCCTCTACTTTTACCCCTTTGAAACTTGTCTGAGCCGGGGAAGGACCAATTCCTTGAGGGCCAGTTTCTGCTGAATCTGGGTGGCTGAACCTGAAGGAAATCCTTGACTGTCTGTACTGACTTTGCTTTTTCCTCTATGGATTTCAATACATCTTGTGCATTAGCACCAAAAAGCTTCTGTTTTTCCAAAGGTGCATCAAGTAACTTTACTTCAACATGGTCAGGCAAAGACTGATCCTTTAACCAAGCATGTCTACGTATCACAGCCCCAGTCATAGCTGCCCTACATGAAGCTTCCAGTGTATCATAACCACACTGAAGAAAATGGTTATTAACCTGCTGTGTTATGTATATGATCCTGCAATGCCTTTTTATCAATAGGCTCAGGAGAGGCTAACTTTTTCTGTAAATCATCCAGGAGAAAATCCTTGTACTGAAACATGTGAAAAAGGCAATTAAGTGACCTCATGGCCAGGGTAGTAGAAGTATACACTTTTTTAACCCATCTCTCTAGGGACCTTGCTTCCCTGTCTGCTGGCAGTGGGATTTTGGCAGAGGAGGTAGCCACTCCCTTGAGGCCCTGTGAAATAGTGTCTAGATCCACAGAGTGGGCCTTAAAAAGGTGCTTGTGGGAGTCAGGGACCTTATAATATCTGTCCGGCTTGACAGGAGCCGGAGGAAGAGAATCAGGGTTAGCACTGGAGTCAGAAAAAACATCATCCAAAACATCCATAACAGGTGGAATAGCTAAAGGCCTGTGCTGGGGAAGCTTGAGGAAGGTACGAAGCCTTTTCCTGGAGTCAGAGAATTCCTGACCCTGCCATTGAAAATTTTCCCTCGTGGAATGCAGGACTTCACCAAATGAGAAATCCTCTGGAGGGGAGGCAGAGGGAATTGATTCCTCAGCATCAGAGTCCTCGTAGGCCTGGAAGGATTCTTCTTGGGTATCAGAATGTTCAGAATCCCCAGAGGCTTCATCCGAAGGGAGGTCATCCACCTGCTCAGTTCTGGGCCTTTTCTCTGCAGGTGGCTGAGAACCCCTGTCCGGATGAGGCTGAGACCCCCTGATAAGGGAAATAAGATCAGCAGCCAGAGACATGATTTGCTTATCAGAAGAAGGGGCCTGGGCAGTAGGTCTAGGATGGGCCTTGGCCTGACTTGTGGCCTTAGCACGTGCAAAGGCCTTGATGGACATGGATACAGGAGGCCTAGCAGCCCCACGTGCAGGCGTAACCTTGTCCACAGAAATGGTGTCTGGTAGATCCAGAACTTCGGTTTCCGGAGGAAAATCAACAACCGGCACCGGAGAGATCTCCGAGACCGAAGGTCGTGATAACGCTGTGTCGTCGGCCTGGAGTGGTAGATTTACCACTTCCAAAGGAACCGGAGCACTAGCAGAGGGTTTGGGAGTAGCATCGGTAGTGGACGCGGGCCGAGGATGTCGGTCCCGGTCCTTGCGTTTTTTAGCAGATTGGGTAGTCGGTTGATCCGACGGCATGATATACGCAAAAGATTCACCGAAAAAGTCCTTGGCGAATTCTGCCCGGCACCTGAGAGTGCGCTTATTAAAGCAGGCACAGGCAGCACAGGCCGAGACGTCATGGTCTGGGCCTAGGCAAGGAAGGCAGAGAGAATGGAAGTCCTTATGAGGTATTTGTTTACCACAAGACAAACAATTATTAACTTTCTCAATTTGTTCTGACATCGGCTGAGGCAAGAATAAATGTTCCCCAATGGGGTACTTAGCTTTTAGATGACTTCGGTACAGAAAACACAGGAGCTGACCGACCGGCACTTGCGAACTGCTTCTGCTTCGGGCACCGCGCAGCAAGAAAGACTGAAGAAGATGGTGTCGGCCGATGCCTTTATACTCCAGCCGTGGTGACGTCGGAGAGGAGGCGACACCAGCCGACGCTGGACCCAGACTTTGGAATTCGGCCGACCGAGGGCTGCCTGAGGCAGGACAACCCATATGTTATGACTGCAGTTGCATTCTTGAAGGACATCGTTCTATGTTTTGTAGACCATCTCGCCCTTCATTCTTACGAACCCACCCTCGTACCCCCGTCCTGGAAGTATCCGGAGACAGAACAATGTTATTATTCACTGGAGAACTTTTATTATTGGCTTCTTTCTGTATGTTTGTTATTATTTCTCTTAGTTAGCAGCAAACAAGATCTGGTGATTATACTGGTGCACCATGGGATACTTACCTAGCCACGTGCCAACTAGAAGACTTTGAGCTTGTCAATAGGCAGAGTCGGAGCAGAGGATCGGCTCCGAACCCTTGAGTAAGAATGAAGGGCGAAATGGGCTACAAACATGGAACGTTATGGTGAGTACACAACTTGACACCACTCAGTTCTATATCTGATTTTAACTTGCAAACCTGTGACATTATTAGTTAAGCCACAATTAAAGAATAACTACTTTTGTCCCAACAACCTCCTATACCTTAAAAGCCTTCAATGGGAAGAATTCTATCTACATGCCTGCCTGCACAGATGGATAGTACATAAAGGCTTGAGACTTGTTAAAAGCTCAATAGTAGGGAAGTAGATGACCAACTAGCAGAAAAATGGAAGCAATCTCTGACTGAAGCAGGTCTAAACCCAGTCAGCATTTTACTGGCCCACAACAGACAATTACAATCCAAATACAGAACAGAGCTTTCCAACAGCTAGAAAGCTTGTTCAAATATTAACAACAAAGAAGACATTCAAAATTATTTTGGAAAGGGTTAAAGTTCTAGATCTCAAATTTTAAGAAAAGAAACTATACAAATCGAAAAGAGATCAAATATACAGTTGCAATTACCAAAAAGAAAAACCCCAAGAGGAGGACAATCCACAACCTCAAAGGAGACCAACACAGAACTGAAAACCCGAAATCACAGTTACACAGAGAACACAGAATTATGATCAAGAATTGACTGCACCAGAACTAAGTGATAACCAATCACAACAGGATTTTCCCCCAGACTCTGAAACAACTAAACTGGACCCTAGGCACTACCCCCCCTCCCCCGAGACAGACAGCAAATACAGAAGACTCCCAGACAAAGCCTACACAACCACAGTGCAAGGACAACTGGCATCCCAGAATCAACAAATCACTGGAAAGGAATTACCATCACAGGGAACACACCTGGCAGGGGAAGAGAGATCTAAAGCACTTACGGAAACCTCCCAACAGAACCCCTGAAAGTACAGTTGTGTACCTACCACAAATGTAGATGTTAGAGTGTATTCACTGTTGCAGTCTTTACACTTGGGTTATCCTGCTGGCAGGCTACCCGCAGTCGGCCTGAATTCCAAAGTCTTGGTTTGGCGTCGGTTGCTGTCATCTCTTCCCTGACATCAGTGTGCCAGGGGTATAAAAGATGCAGCAGATGCCATTTTCTTCAGTTTTTCTTGCCCCAGATGTCAGGTGCCCCCAAACTGGTAGGCTAAAAATTTATGGCAATAAGTATGCATGCAATAACAAATATTTCCTTCATCTACAAGCAGATACACCACATAGGTTGTATAGGATAGGAAGTACAGATAAGTCCCAGCAAAGAAAAGGGGGATGGTGGGTGGGTAACCTGGACTGCAACAGTGAATACACTCGAACATCTACATTTATGGTAGGTACACAACTGTACTATGTTCATTGTTTCACTGTTGCAGTCATTACACTTGGGTTGAATCCCAAAGCTGAGGTAGGGTGGCTGGGTCTAAATAGGATTAGGAGAGGCTAGAAGGCCCTGCAAAACTGCAGTGGCAAAGCCTGCTCTGGATTTAGAGTAGAGAGGTAAATGGTAGTGCTTGGTGAAAGTGTGTAATGAACTCCAAGTTGCAGCCTCTAAAATGTCTTTGGTTGGTACCCCTCTGAGGATGGCTGCTGAAGTAGCTGCTGCTCTTGTAGAATGTGGCCTAATGCCCTTAGGGATTGATTTGCCATGGTGTGAATAACAGAATTGAATGCAGTGGCCTATCCATTTCGAAATAGTCTGCTTTGAGATAGGCTTTCCTTGTGATCCTGCAGCATATGCCACGAACAGTTGCTCAGACATTCTGAAAGCTTTAGTTCTGTCCAAGTAGAAGCGTAGCTGTCTGTGTATGTCCAAAGAATGCAGGAGTCTCTCGCCTTTATTCTGTGGCTTTGGATAAAAAGTAGGCAAATGAATGGTTTGGTTAAGGGCCACAGTGGACACCACTTTAGGCATAAATGTCAGGTTAGTCCTCAGAGAAACCCTGTCTGGATGGAAAATGATAAAAGGTTCCACAGCCATGAGAGCCTGTAACTCTGAGACTCGTCTTGCAGAGGTTATTGCTAGGAGCAGAGCTGTTTTCCAAGATAAGAACTTTATTTCAGCTGTATTGGCTGGCTCAAAAGGTGGTAGGGTGAGTTTTTCCAAGACATAATTGAGGTCCCATGCAGGTATTGGTGCTCTACTTGGAGGTCTTATGTTTTTGGCCCCTCTGAGGTACTGCCTTAGCAATGGATGAGAAAAAATAGGTGGTTCTGTATTGTAATGAGCTGAAATGGCAGAGGCATGGATTTTAATTGATGAGAAGGATAGGCTTTTGTCAAGCATCTCAGTTAGGTATTGTAAAATCTGAGGAATATTTGGTACAAGCGTGTCAATTCCTTGTGCCTGGTTCCAAGCACAGAATCTTTTCCATTTTTCTGCATAAGATTTTCTGGTACTTGGCCTCCTGGCCTCCAAAATAACATCCACCACTGCTTTAGAGAGAGGTGTGTTCTGAATGGCTACATTGTTCACCATGCTGCCAGATTTAGGGTTCTGAGTTGATTGTGCAGGATCTGATTGTTTCGTTGGGTCAGTAAGTGAGGAATTAGAGGCAATATCCAGGCTGGGCCATGAGACAAGCTCTTTAGGATTGGGTACCAGTGCTGGTGGGGCCAGTCTGGGGCAATCAGAATCATTTTTGTCTTCTCTTGTCTGACCTTTAGGAGTACCTTGGGAAGGAGAGGCAGAGGAGGAAAGGCATATACTGTTAGGGATTTCCAGCTGAATGATGGGGCATCCACTTTCCATGCTCGCTTGTGATAAGTCCTTGTGGAGAATCTCTGTAGTTGGCAGTTGTGAGGGGAAGCAAAAAGATCTATGTCTGGGCATCCCCATTTCTTTGTTACCATGTTGAAGACTTGTGGATCCAGTTTGCACTCGTCGGGATCCGTAATGTTTCTGCTTAGTTCGTCTGCCAGAATATTTTCCTTTCCAGGCAGGAATTGTGCTTGCAGATGTACTTGATAAGTCAATGCTGTGTCCCACAAAGTCATGGCTTGTCTGCAGAGGGGGTAGGAATGTGTGCCTCCCTGCTTGTTTATGCAGCACATGACTGTAGTATTGTCCATCCTTATCAGTAGTTGTCCTGGATGAAGAAGGTCCTTGAAAGCTGTCGGGGCATTCTGAACAGCTAGCATCTCTTTTTGATTGATATGAAGATGCATTTGGCTTGAGGGCTATGTTCCCTGAATATATTTTCCTGCCATGTGCGTCCCCCAGGCATAATCTGAAGCATCTGTTGTTATTGACTGCCTGGCTGTGGGTAGGTTGAATGGCTGTCCCTTGTTGAGGTGACAGGACTGTGCCCACCATCAAAACTCCTGTTGAAAACAAGGAATGAGGGTAATTAATGTTTCCAGGCTGTGGCAATGTTGAGTCCAAACACTTTTTAGATACCATTGTAGTTTCCTCATATGCAGTCTGGCATATGGTATTAGCAGAATGCAGGATGCCATGAAGCCCAAAGCCTGCAGATTTTTCTTACAGATAACTGGGTCTTTGTTGCCAACATTGTGAAGTAAGAAGTCAGTTGCCTTTGTTTGTCTGGCGTGAGATAAGCCATCTGGGCAGTTGTATTTAAGCTTGCACCCAGGAATATTATCTCTTGGGAGGGTACTAATTTTGATTTCTTTTCGTTTACAGTGTACCCCAGGCAAATTAATAATCTTTTTACAAACGCCAGGTGCTCTTGTTCTCTGCCTGAATAAGGCAATCGTCCAATTAAGGATATATCTGAATTCCTCTTTCTGCAATATGCAATTACCAGGCATTTTGTGAAGACCCTGGGCGCAGTAGATAAGCCAAAAGGGCAGTGCAGAGAATTGGTAGTGCATTGAGCCAGCTATGAATCTGAGGTACCTTCTGCAAGATTGTCTGACTGGTACATGCAGGTATGCCTCTTTCAAGTCCAAAGTTACAAGCCAAGCCTTCTTGCCCAGCATGGGCAGAAGCTGCTGCAAAGTCAACATTTTGAATTTTGGGACGTCCAGAAATGTATTTATAATAGACAGGTCCAGTATTGGTCTCCAGGTTTTGTCCTTTCTGGGTACCAAGAAAAGTCTTGAGTAAAATCCTTGTCCCTGCTCTTGCTGTGGTACTCGCTGAATGGCCCTCATGTCCATGAGGGATGAAACGTGTTTTTGTGCCTCTGCCCATTGATTGTGTGGCTGGTCTGGCATACCTTTTGCCCTTGGCAGGGTGTTTAAGTGGAACCTGTAGTCCTGGGAGACTATATTCAAGACCCATTTGTCCTGGGTGATCATGTGCCAGTTTTGAGAAAAAAAGTGTTAGTTTTCCCCCTAAGGGGGCTGCCAAAAGATAAGTGCTTGGTGCTGGCAGAGGAAAGTCATTGGGACTGTTTTCTGTATGGCTGTGATTCGTCTTCTCCACTTTTGGAGGTAGAAGTGCCCCACTGTTTAGGCCTGTATGAGCCCTGGGACTGGGATCTGCCTCTTTGTGGTCTGTCTGACACTGGAAAGGACCAATTCTTTGTAGGCCAGTTCCTGCTAAATCTGGGTGGCTGCACCTGTAAGAATTCCTTTACTGTTTGCATAGATTTCGCTTTGTCCTCCATTCTCTTTAACACCTCCGCTGCTTTGACACCAAATAAAGTATCATGCTGTAATGGAGCATCTAGTAATTTTGCCTTAACATGATCAGGTAGAGTCTGTTCCTTTAACCAAGCATGCCTCCTAATGACAGAACCCGTAACTGCGGCCCTGCAAGAGGCCTCTAGAGAATCAAAACCACATTGCAATGTATGCTTTCCCACTTGTTCAGTTGCATTCAATAAATCCTGCATTTCCTTATTTTCTGCACAATCAGAATTTGACATTTTCTGCTTTAGCAGTGACATTAAGTATTGCTGATATTTAAGCATATGAAATTGACAATTTAAAGCCCTCACAGCCAAAGCAGCAGAAGTTTTCCCCCATCTGTCTAGTGCCCTAGAATCCCTGTCAGAGGGGATAGAGTTTTTTGCAGTAGAAGCCTTGACCCCTTTGGGACCCTAAGAAATAGTTTCTGGATCAGCAGCAGGGTTTTTATAATGAAATTTATGTGAGTCTGGAACCCTGTAGTATCTGTCTAGTTTTACAGGGGCAGGGGGTAAAGAGTCAGGAGAAAGGCCGGACTCTGAAAATACATCATCTACAATGTCTAACACAGGGGGAATAGCAAGAGGCCTGTGCTGAGGCGGTAAAAGAAAATCTCTAAGCCTTTTCTTTGATTCTGAGTAGTCTTGGCTCTCCCAGTGGAAGTGCTCCCTCATGGTATGCAGGGTTTCCCCAAAAGAAGGAATAGATTCTTCAGCATCAGAATCCTCATAGGGAGGAAGAGAATATTTGTGCTCAGAAGAGGAGTCAGAGGAAACGGAAACCTGATCTGAAGATTCATATTCTGTCTCTTGCCTAGGCCTCTTATCAGGAGGGGGGATAGGAACCCCTGATCAAGGTAATTAGGTCTTCGGCCATTTTGAGCATCTGTTTTTTAGGCATGGAAGTCTGTCCAGGAGAATGCTGTACTTGTTTCTTTGTCTTTAGAGCTGCTTTAATCTTTGCTTTGGAAGCTGAGGTAGGCTTTACATTTAACTGTGTAGGTCTGAAAACACCCTCAGAAGCAGATGCCTGCTCAGCGGCTCCAGACCCATTTGAGGGAATGGTTTCAGAGTGTCCAATACCTTGAGTATCCGGAGGCCTAACTGGCTCCATGCAGGAATCAGCAGCGGCCTGTGGCTCTGAGGTAGTGGGCATCAGGGGCTGCGAAAGCGCCTCACTGAGAACCGGCGACTGGCTTAGCGAAAGCCTTGTCGTCGGTTTTGGACCTCGGATGCCTGTCCTTTTCTTTTTCCTTGCGATTTTTATAAACTCCGGTTGTCGGTTGTTCTGACGGCATTATATAACTGAATCTTCGGCCAAAGTAATGAAAGGCAAAATCGTACCGACGCTTAATAGTGCATTGGTTAAATCTAGCGCAAAACCCCCTAGGCAAGGAATACAGTAAGAGTGAAAATCCTTATGAGGTATTTGCTTCCCAGAAGAAATACAATTGTTAACTTTTTCTGACATCGGTCTGGAGCAAGAAAAAAGTTTCCCCAACGGGGTACTTAGCTTTAATGAAGACTTCGGATCTGAAATTCGATTTTGAAAATCTCAGGAGTCGGCCGACCGGCACTTGCAAACTGCTTTTGCTTCGGGCACCACGGGCAAGAAGACTGAAGAAAATGGCGTTGGCAGCATCTTTTATACCCCTGGCGCACTGACGTCAGGGAAGAGACTTCAGCAACCGACGCCGGACCAAGACTTTGGAATTCAGGCCGACTGCGGGTAGCCTGCCAGCAGGATAACCCAAGTGTAATGACTGCAACACTGAAACATGATGGACATCAGACAAGACAGAACAGGACAACCAACCCACAACAGTAAAGGTACGGAAATCACTGCACCAAGGTCTTAACTGATGCAGAAAGAAGGTTGCTGGGAAAAGTGCTCACTTCATACTTTCCCTACGTGGGAACACTATCAATACCCTTATCCACTTGAAACTATTTACAAGGAAACTAACTTTAAAACTACATCTCCACAACAAAGAAAGCAAAGATTCCTCAAGACACCACTGTTATCCACAAATGGAAGAAACCGACCACACCCAACAATTACAGCTTGCGAAAATACATGCACAGCCGACTTCTGAAAATCCTAAATATACCACCCAAGAAGAAACTGTACAGTCTTAAATGAGATGAAAAAGCAGCATTGAGAAAGCTTTGTCAGGACACCACAAAATGATTCATGAAAGCTGACAAAGGTGGTGGAATCTTGGTTACGGATACAGAGACTTATAGCAACAAAATCACAGAGATGTTGGACTACCAGAGGTATTATGAATCAGTAAACCTGAGCCACTTCACTTTAGTTTACAAAGGGATCAGGACCAATCTGACTGATGTAGGCGATGAAGGTCTGATCAGCAACAACTTATTTGAATTCCTATCAATAGACCACCCTCACTTCCAAAATTAATTTGGAATCCCCAAGTGTCACAAGAACCTTCTGGACTCTCCCTATAGGCCAGTGACTGATAGCAGTGCAAGCATAACTTAACAGACCAAACTATACCTGGAAGCACAAATAAAACCCCTGGGTGAAAGAAACACTTTTTGTGTTAGATACAATTATCTTCTTAGAAAAATTAAGCAAGTTCCTATATAACAAGACTCACGGTTGGTTACTATTGACAGAGTCCCTATACTATACACAGTATTACCACATGATTAATGCATTACTGCTGTGACTGAAGCCTACGAAGAGCAGCATTCCATCCTTCCAGGTGAAACAGAGACTCTTGGCTGGCTGCTCAAACTATTACTGAAACACAACTATTTTAAATTCAACAACTTTTACTACCAAATCAGGGGGATAGCCATGGATGTAGCAGTGGCCCCCAGCCTAGCTAACACTGCACTTGGAAAATGGGAGGAGAACACTGAGAATTCCCCTCACCAACACTTCAGCTCTTACCTGTGCTTTTCTTGACAATATTTTTTATTATCTGGAATGAAAATGAAACTCAACTAAATGATTTTTAAAGCCACATAAAACTAACCACCTTTCTTAAACTTACAACTTATAGTCAGAAAACTGTTAACTTTCTTGACCTTCAAATCAGCAGATCAGACAATGAACACGAGCTCACAAATGATCTGTACAGAAAACCCACCAGGGTTAATTTACTTCTACATCATGCATCCTTATAAATGCAAGTAGACTGTAATTAAGGCACAAAGACTAAGGATGGTTACAGTATCAAAGGAAATGAGTGATTTTCTAAATAATCTAGCAGAGCTAGAAAAAGATTTTCTAGTCAGAGGGTACACCCAAAAACTGATGAAACATTTTCCATCCCATTACTGACAGCAAAACTAGGGACCTGGATTATCCTTATCCACAGGAACACGTGTACGATGACCCTGACCTATGTAGGATAGTGAGAAAATGCAATAACCAGGAACACAAAATTAATATGCTTATCACTTACTCCTCTGTCTACAAAGAACTGACCACCATCAGGCGTAATTGGTCGATAAGTGATAACACCATAAACAAGATTTTACCAACATCTAGCTTCACAATCAAAAAGAACAAAAACATTCATGACCTCTTGAACAATTTATCTAATGAAAATGACTCGGGAAAAGGGACTTTTCCTTGTGGTCCCCCTACTTGCAGTTACTGTCACCTTATGAGCAACAAAAAAGGTTTTAAATGACCAACCTCAAAGAAATATTACTCTAGCAAATACTACAGTAACTGCAACACGGAGAATAAATAATTTGCAGAGTCCAGTGCAACAAAGAATGAATTCTACGTAGGTAAAACCATTAATAAGCTTAAAACCAGATTCATTAGACATCTCACAAATCTCCACCAAAAGATCAGCAGTCATGAGTCATGTCCTGGTCAAACATGGACAAGAAGCACCTGGACATGTTGGATTCCACTTGCACAACAGACAGGATGAATACAACAGAACCTGATGGACTGGTGAATGACAAATTAGAAAAGAAAGCACTGGAATGGCAACTAAGACTCAGCTTACAACCCCCCCCCCCAGATCTGAACAGCTCCACTTCCATCAGCAGCATTTTGAAACGAAGGAAACCATTGTAAAACCCTTTATTAACTTTTCAGTTTTCTACCTCTTGACTGATTACTAGGGACAACTAGTGATACAAACATTACTAATTTTATTTATAAAATACACATTAGCGGACAGTGTTGTTTATATTAATATTTAGCTTGGATTGTTTGAAAAACTAGGATACTGGGCTTGATAACATCATTATTTCAGATTCGATTTGTCAGAGTTTTAAGGGGTCTAGTTTAAGAGTATAACATTTTTTGAGGTGCACACACAGATTTTTTTAGATTTTCTATGTCCCATGGATGAAGGGAAAAATTTTTCTAATCACTGACCACCCCCGAGGAAAGTAAGATGATTTTTGGTTACCCAGATAGTTTCAATTCTTACTGGCCTGATTCTAACTTGTTTTTAAAAGTTAACGCATACTGGCTGCCAATTTTTTTGGTTACTTTGTTCCCTATTATTACAGCTTCTATTTAAGATCATAAGCTAGATGTTCCCCACTTACATAAATACTATGATCCTTTCTTACTTGATTAAACTATCTTGCACTAGCATTTTTGTTTTATTATTAAGTTTATACATGGTTAATACAGTGTAACCCACAAAATCTACTTCATATTCCCACAAGCTTTATGAAGGGTGATTGAACTTTAAAAGACACCCTCTAAAGTTCTCCCATAATTCCCAGGTCATCTCTCCCTATACTTAATAAGTGACCCTAAGTTCAAATGCAAACCATTCCATCTTGCCCCATATTTATTATATTTTTTAATTTTATACATGCTAGTCCTTGGCTTCCAATCTCTCTTACAGACTTCACCCTACTAGTTCATTTACTATTTTTACAACATACACCTCATTAGCCAAACATAGTATTTTTAATACTCCTAAAGGATGTAGCTCCACTCATTCAGTTACTATTTTTCTAATGGGTTATAGCATGACATACCACAATTTGGCTTCTATGACTCTTACTTCCCTGCTTCGTTTTCTCTCCCCCACTTTTGACATATAACTATGTCTTCCTTGGGGGATCTTTTTTCTAATGTGGTATATTTTTCCCACACTGGCAACCTATATGGGAAGTTATTTAATATTAATAGCCTTAAGCTATTACATAAAAATAACTAAAATGGTCTATTGTTTAT
This sequence comes from Protopterus annectens, assembly GCF_019279795.1. NCBI lineage: Eukaryota > Metazoa > Chordata > Ceratodontiformes > Protopteridae > Protopterus > Protopterus annectens. The sequence goes on from NC_056725.1 coordinate 88,142,316, forward strand.
ACACAACACAATCCTCAGTTTTTGGTCCCCACAACCATATCTAAGAATTCAATTTAAGACTAATTAATGACCCAAACCCAGAAACTCACCCGGTTCTCTTGTCTAGGCTAATATTGAACCTCTTACTCAAAATCCTTTTCTCCACACTCTTTAGTACAAACCATGGATACAGGCACCAGACAAAAAAACCACGAACCACAAACCTTAAAAACCTTAATCCTTATTTTTTTATGAAACATTTAAACATTACATTACTGAGGCATTAAAATAACAGCATATAATTTAAAGATTCTAACACCCCTAAGAAACCCAACCAGCTCATCCTTTCTACTTACTATTTCCAAGTTTCAACTAATGAGGCTTATATTATATTACTAGACATTACATTTTTTATAATTTTATCTTATGTTGTTCAAGCTTTATCAGATTTATAGTTTTTAGATTTTCCTATACCAGATCGACCTAGACCCCCATTATAATCACATGAATTTCCTGCTCCCTTTCTCCTCACCCCCATTATAATCACATGAATTTTATGCTCCCTTTCTCCTCACATCAATTCAAAAGCTTTATTTGCAAAACAGTTTGAGCCCCATCAGGCACAAGTTTGTAACCCAGATTTTTTTCATCTAATTGCAGGTTAAATTCCATATCTCGTTAAAATGAAGTTTTAAGATCTTTCCCCTTTGATTCAGCCATAAGCATGTTTTTATTCACACATTTAGATTGTGCAGATGTAACCCATCCCCTAAGGCACAGACTGATGCATGTTTCAGTTGCAGTGGCTTAAGGCAGATCTGAAGAAGCTCCTAACAAAAGTGCTATAGGACAACTTACAAATCAAGACCTTGTTTTTCATTTATTTGTTTTTCGTTCATTTGTTTTCATGACTCACTTCACATTTATTAACTAGTTTGGAGGCAAGGCAGCCTTATGCCTAATTGTTTGGAAATCCAGACGTACACAAAAATCAACATTGTTTCATCATATTTCCAACATGCGTTTTATTTACTATTTTTATTGCTTAAATTAAATGTTAAATGTTACTATTTGGTAAAATGGAGTTTAAATGTTAATGACTTATTAAAGTCAGCTAGTGACTCTGGACTGTAGTTATTTAGCATGCGACTGGGCTTCCACTTCAAATCTTTTAAGGGAAAGAACCACTGGCTAATTTAACTACCACCACCAATGGTTTACACTAGTTTAAACCACTCCCTCCACATGCCCACATTCTTAGCTGTTACTTTATTGAAATAGTTGAACTGAACTTGTATGTTTCTACAACACTGAAGATCAGCACTCATCTGCTATCAAATTGTTTGTAAAACTACAGTACCCAGTGTCTTTAATAAGGAACTTTCCACAGAGTTTTTTAATCCTAAGACACTCAACTGTTTTTAGGACAATTCACTTACTGAACCGTGGGGGCAGTTTGCAACTCAGACCATTTGAATTTTCTTAGTCCTGTGCAACCAAAGCAAGCCAGGATTTTTTGGTTTAGTTCCAAAGCTGCAGGGATTTTACTTTCATGATTTTCCTGATTGTGGTATCCCAACAAATTGGGCTGCTGGCGTTTTTTGCTAGACTTCGGCCCTAGGTCATAAAGAGCCCCAAAAGGTGTTCATCTTGTTTTTTCCCCTTTATTGGCACATGTGACAGGATGGAAAATTATACACAAAAGCCATTGTAAAGAAAGAGTAGCCATCTGTGAACAATGATCAGTTCATATGCTAAAGGTGGCAAATATCTGAGGAAAGTCGGTACCCAAAGGGATTATGGGAGCTAAAGATATTAAAGTAGCTTGATGTATGGCGCATCAGCAGGGCAGAATTTGATCAGGCAGTTATCTAGATCACAACAGGAAGGATACCATTGTGGATCATCTGGCAAGCCAAAAACAGTAAATAATTAGGAAGGCAAACAAAATCCATTACAACAGACAACCTTACTCAAGCTTTAAAGTGGGTAAAGAAGCAGAAGTATCTAGAAGAGAGACAGTCATGGATGCAAGCATGGTGTCCTGCAAATATCCCAGTGCAGTGCTCTACACAAAAGACCACTGGCACAAATTTGTGATGAATACACAGAAAGCTTTCCGCGTTGCATTATACCTCTCAACCTCTTAGTGCAAGAAATGGGAGGGTAGCCTAATGGTTAAGGTGTTTGCCTTACAAACACATGATGCAGGGTTTGAGTCCCACAAGGGATAACTGGGTAGGCTTAAAATGGCTAGCAAGGGCAGTTAGCTAAGTACTAATCTATGAACCTATGAAATCTGCACAAAGTCTGACATAGTGGGGGATAAAGGGCCAAAACTACAGATTTTTAAATATTGCTTTTATAAACTTAGAAAGTTGCTATAACAGAATTTGTGTTAGAATGCATTTTTCTGAAAGATATGAAGTCAAACTCAAATGCATGCCATTATTATTGACTTTGATCTTTAGATCTTCCCAGTGATTTGTCAAACCAAACACAATTTCTATGAGTAACAGACCAAAAATATGAGGTAAAAATCTGGACATTCTGTGAAAATTTGTACAATTAAGAGGTATGCCTTGCATTCTGAATGTTAAATCTGTGCTCTGAGGGGGAACTTGTACAAGACCAACTGCACACAGCTCTCAACTGCAAATCATTCGGCAGTAGTTTAAGCTGTGCCAAAAATCACTGCAAAACAATGCTGACCTACAAAATAAGACTACCTTTCTTAGAGAAGGTGTCTGCTACACAATTAAAAGACTAAGGAATCATTCTAGGAGACCATGTTTAACATCCTTGCTGAGTACTGTTTCTTATGGAAAAAACAGGCTCACTATTTTAAGACAAGTAATGAATGTGTAGCACTTGTGAAAACTTTCTGCCATCAGTCTTCCAAAATTGCTACACATTCATGTTTTTATTAAGAGCTTTTGAAAAAAAGCTACCTCTCCACTCTGCCACAGCTGACAAGATGGAACACGCAGTTCACTGCGGTATAGTACTCTGCACATCTGAAATGTGTGGACTTCACTGAAGATGAGAGCAAACATATGAACCCTGCTGCATGATTGGTATTCTGAACTTGACATCTGGCCAACTTTCATCTCAAGAGCTTTAGTCTTGATCACAGCCATCAGAACCATGTAGTTTAAAAGAGACTTCTTGCAGTCATCATATATGACATGTTGTCAACTGTGAATTGCTACGAAGCTGGAACAATAAGATACTGTCTTTGGGGGGAAAAAAAAGAGGGATACATTTCTTACCTGCTTAGACCTATGATCAGACAACATTCAACTGCTCAGATTTGGATTTTGGACAAGTATCTGGCTACCAACCTTGCTGTTCCTTTCCTGAAGCCGTATAGAATCATAAACCCACATAATCTACCACAAATCAACAATGGCATTCCGTCATATATTTACAACCAGCATGCCCATGTTTTAAAATGGGTAATCCAGGTTAACTAACTTCTTATGGACTGGAAAGTTTATATTCATAAGATGTCCGGGAACTACCACCACTGTCCTCATTTGACTTGGGCTAGTACTGGCTTCAAAACTGAAAGTTCACAAATTGCTATAAGGATTCCAGTTTCTAGGGGCGAAGGTGAACTCACTCTGTGTGTGTGTGTGTGTGTGTGTGTGTGTGTGTGTGAGTGCATAATGACGAGTCTTAAGTGATTAACATCGAAATCCAACTGGCAGCAACAGGAAACTGCTATCATGCTGCTGTTCAACTAACAATAACTATTAGCCATCAGGTTCCTTCAGGAGCTTAGATAGCTCCTAAGCACAGTCAATCTGGTAAGCGAAAAACACAGCTTTTTAATTTTTATTTTCACTGTGTGCATATACTTCAAAAAAATGTTATGCTTCTATTTGTTGGTCTACAGTTTCTTAAATTTTCAGTGCTCAGCTTTTGTTTTACAAATACATTTTTTTAAGTTTTTTTTCCTGCTCAGCCACTGCATGATCGAGAGGAGTGTTACCGTTACCCATAAATAGCACGATCTCCCACTTCCACATTAGATTTCTGTTTGAATTTAATGTGAAGCTGCAAGGTAATCAACTAATATAGTTATGTATATCAAGAACAAAACTCTTGTTTGAAAAAATCTTTTCACAATAATTGTAAAATAAAAAAGGGCACCCACTCCAGAGCTCCATGGCTGTGCAGCACAGAATTTTTAATACCCACATTTAAGGTATTAATGTGGTGGTTAGAGTGTATAAACAGTGAATGTTCATAGAAAAGAAATCTTAAACTTATGATGAAACAATAAGGGATTAAAAATCACTGATACTTACAGAGGCAGTCTTGTGAAAGTTGGTCTTTATTAAATTATGGGTTGTGCTATGAGAATGAAATGGATGCATTAATCTCCCAAACTATGGCTCAAGTTATTTCTCAGAGACAAAAGACTGCAGACAACTAGGATTTACTGGTCTTCAGAAAGAAACAAGGAGACAACTGTTTGAGTGAAAATTCAAGAGGAATTTTCTTCTGTAACAGTGGAAGTGGACATGTTGAAACTAACTGTACTTATGTGCAGCAAAGTCATGTCAGAAATGAAAGCTGACAAAGTAATACTTCATGTTCATACCATTTCTAGCTGTTATTTGAAGTGAATGGATCCTACCTACCTGGCTTGCCTGTCAGGTTTATCATATAAGCAGACTGGTTGCAGCAGTTAGCGATAGGCACAGGATATGCTACTAATATAAAATGACAAAATAAGGTAAAACTGAAATACATTCAATATGTCAGGATCAATGATGCATGTGTGATTATTCCATTTCTAAAAATGTGAATGGAATAGAAGGCAACAAATCTGAAATGACAATGCTTTGAAGATTTACATACTCTGCCATTGATGTAGGAAATGCACGGAAGAGTTTGCAATACAAAACTGTACAAACGATACTGAATGGAACAGCTTGAGCATTACAACATGGTGCATTTGACTGAAAAAGGGAAATATACTCCAGGAACATGTGAAGGTCAATTAATACTCCAGGAACATGTGAAGGTCAATTAAGTCATTACAGGATAAAGGATGACATAAAAATTATTTCAAATAAAATGCAACCATTTGTTCTGATAGTTATTGATCCAAAAAGTAATTGCTGTAAGCAAATAAAACAGTTAGTCTCTTATTTTATGAGTAAATGCCCTTGAAAGAAGAAATTTATAAAAATTCTGCATGATTCAACATTACCAATTAAAGAACACTTGGGTAAGAGGATGATAATTTGTAATATTTCATTTATTTAAATAAACATACATTCACACATATACCTGCATCTGGGCTGACAGAAGAAAACTGAAGGTCTGTTTAGCATTTTAGTATATTCAACTAATGTAGCTAGGGATTCTGCAGTTCTACCAACTTATTTTAATTCCTATCCATTTCTGTCCATCCACATTTTCCTCTGAATGCTGTTTCTTAACTAATTAGGTATCCTGTTAATCTGCCCAATACTTATTCTGTGAAGGATTTTATTTTATACAGACTGAACAGAGTTTCCTTAATTTGATCTTCATGGCCCCTTCCCGTTCTCTTCTTTAGCTTGATTCCCTCTGCTCCCCCCTTCGATTATTCAGTAATTCCATGCCATACCTCCTGCTCTCCTATTTTCTAGAATAATCCAAAAATCATCCTTAGTTCCTTACTCAGTTTTCCCATCCATTCATCAGCCTTGTATTTCTTACTTTCTGGCATTTTAGCTGTTATTCACAAAATGTCCTCCTGAACTAACACCCTGTATTTCAGCTGTAGTTTGAACATAGATATAGAAGGCAGAAACTGAAAGATTGTAATTAGAATGGACTGCAGAGACAAAGAACAGCATTTGCAACTAGTCACACATTTCTGATGTTACTAACAATCCTATATTTTTCCCCTTCTTTGACTTTAACAGCATGCCCCTGCGTAATACACCCTAGTTTTCTGCACTGACTCAGGTGTTGACAGTTTTTCTTAGACTGTTACCAAGACCAGTTCTCCTTCCCAATGCCCTACATCTGTCTGGTCTGCCATCGCATTAACACCATTGTCACTGGTGGATTTACAAGATGGCTGGGGGGGCTGAAGCCCCCACATTGCATTACTAAGCATTGAAGGGTCAATGGTGTAGTTGGGTGTGTGTGTGAGGGAGGCATTCCATCCCAGGCGGCACATTTTTGTGTCACCATCACATCTTAGACGTCCTGTTCTTCCTTTAATTTTAAACAATATTCATGGAACTATGAACTTACTATATTTAAACTTAGCAAAACTGTGCGTAGATCCCCAAGGAACTTTTGCTTGCTTAACTTTTGCTTACTGTGAATAGTGTCTAGATCCCACAAAACTTTTGTTTCTTTCTTTTGGTGTGTGTGTGTGTGTGTGTGTGTGTGTGTGTGTGTGTGTGTGTGAGAAATGCCGAAGTTAGGGATACCCCTGTGGTTAATGTTACTCAGATTCAAACCCTATACCTTAGGTACAACAGCCTGAATTCTCTACCCCTACCACCACTTGTGACTGAAGTCTGTTCCTCTTAAAATTTGTGTTTTTCTGGCAAATCAGTGAGGACTGAATTTACTAAATAATGATAGCCATTTAAGTTTGTCTTCTATCTTTCAGGAAATGCATGGTAACAAATCAATTTATTGTAGCAACTTTCCAAGATTATACAAGCAAGGTTTAAAATGTGTCCCTAGTTTTGGGCCTTTGTCCCCCCCCCCATAAATTCTGGCTTTTTTTCAGATTTCTTGTGCAGCAAAGTTGAGACATAGTTGAGCGTCAAGTGCATTTTACAAGGAGCTTAGAGCTCCTGGCTAAGAGAAGTTTAGTGCTACTTATGCCAAGTCTGTTTGCAGCGTGCAACTTTTGTTTAGCAAATTATATCACTACTGTGCTAAAGTGTTTAAAAGCAGTTAGTAGCAAAACAGATAATATACTTACTTTTGATGCAGAAGGCTGTGGGATTCTACTCCCATAGTATGTAGATGGATTGCTCATACTGTACCGTATTGTTCTTTAAAGATGGTGGATGCTGCAGTCCTGAGCATGTCCTCCTTTGGAGGAGTTACCTAGTAACTCTGAACCTGTTACCAATTTGCAGTCCATTCCCTACTGCAATATTACCAGCTTATCTTTTTTAAATGTAACAGACAAATTTATTCTTCAAGGGCAAGAGACACTACTTGTAGATGAAACAATGAAATACAAAGTTGTTTGCCAATAGCAACCTCTTCATTAGTTACAGATCTCTTTAATATGGAATCTCTTTAATATGGAATTTAGATGACTTTCACATCTGTAGAGATTGTGCATATTTACTGATATTGGTGGACTGTAATGACAGAAGTTTGAGTAGATTTTTATGACGGAAATGTTCTGAATTGGGTTTTGCCATTACTGGTTCATACATTTTGTTTCATTGCTTATTGGAAAAATGTTCAAAACAATACATTTAAAGCTTGCTCTACCAAGTGTGCAATATTATACAAGGAATATAATTTAATATTTTCAGAAAGGTGAATTAAAGAACATGTATGTTTGTATGGTCCTAAATATGGGTGCAAGGGGTCTATGATTTGAAAACAACCCAAAGGTAAACTTAATGTTACAGCTGGAGAACAACCAAAGCCCCACTTGACCATCTAAAATATCATCAACTCAGGAATGATACAAAAAAATCTATTTTGCTGGATAAAAAAAGCTTCTATCAAAATTTCCTAAAAAACACCACAACAACCCTTAAAAGTTCTGGGCAGGCTTAAATCAACTACTTTACCCAGGTTACTCCACCACCCCAACCCCGGCTAACTACACCCATAGTTCCCCAGAGACCATAGCTAGCGCCTTTAATAATTTTTTTCACTGAAACAATCCAATCTCTAGCAAATCAACTAACCCCCTCCAACTTAAACCACATGCCTAATCTACCTAATAATCACCCGGAATTTAGCTTCCAACCAATATCCACTAGTTTTATCAAAACACTTCTAAAAAACTAAAACCTACCACCCTCGCTGCTGACCTCCTCCCTGCAGAGTACCTACAAACAGCTGCAGATGTCAGTGCATATCCCATATCTATCCTCATCAACAGAACCTTATCTGAAAATGCTATCACCTCCCTCTGGAAAATATCTCACGTCATCCAACTGCATAAAGGTGGTAGCTCCTCAGTCATATCCAACTATAGACTCATTACCATTCTTTCCCCACTAGCCAAACTAATGGAGAAATGTGTACACAAGCTAATGCAATACCTTTCACAGAATAACTTACCATCCAACTCTCAGAATGGTTTCAGGCCATACCACAGCACTACCTCATCCCTCCTTTCATTTACTACTGTCATAAACCAAAACAGGAATGACGACAGGCTAACCTCTGCCCTCTTTCTTGACCGATCAAAAGCCTTTGACATGGTCAACCATGAACTTCTCATTCTTTCACTAAAATCTATTTCCCTCAACAAGCCTGCTATCCAGTGGTTCCAGTCATACCTGACTGGTAGACAGCAGGCGGTACTATGGCAGGGCAAACTCTCCATCCAGTTATCTCTCACACTTGGTGTCCCTTAAGGGTCCATACTAGGTCCACTACTCTTCTCTATTTCTATTAACAATCTCCACACTACTATCCCTAAAGCCACCTGCATTCAATACGCAGATTCCACTCTCATCTGCTCAGCCACCTCCCCATCTGACTTGCAAATCTTAATCCAAAATACATTTAACACTATCGAGAACTGGCTCGCCAACCAACGCCTACTTCTGAACCCCAATAAAACTAAACTTCTACTCTTCTCTCCCACTAGTAGATCCACCACACTTTCATTCTCTGTCACATCTAACAATGGTACCACTATTTCCCCAGATAATCACACCAAACTGCTAGGGGTCATCATAGACAATCTCAAATTTGACCTACAGGTCAACAAAACCATACAGACCATTAATAAGAAGCTTAGATCACTGTATAGAAACAAGACATGTTTAACCCCACTGGCTAGGAATACAATCGCCTGATCACACCTACTCTCTACTCTTTTATATGCCTCACCTGTACTCAAACCTCAACAAATCTGAACTAGGTAAGCTGTCCCATAGCTACAATCATATTGCCAGATTCGCCACTGGCTCCATCTATAGAACCCACCACTGCCAGAACCTTAAACATATAGAGTGGCTAGAACTACCCAGCGCACAAAATTTTGTACTACCCTGAGGATACCCCCTCACTTAAAAATATTATTAAGGCATATAGCAACCTAAGATCCCTATGGTCAGCCAATTAACTACTGGTCCAAACCCACAAAGATAATAACTCTGCTGGTGAATCCCTGTTTGCCAACTTCATTAGCAAAACCTAGAATTCGTTGCCTAACTACATAACCCTACAATCCTCCAAAAGTCTCTTAAAAAAAAACCTCAAACAGTATCGCAAAGTGAATTGGCTATGCCCATGTACCAACCCTGATTAAGTTATAAACTAAAAGCATATTCTGCAGTTATCATAACTTGTAACTACATCACCAAGCTCTGCTTCCAATCTGATGTCTCTTACTTTTAATTCTGTCCATGACAATTGTGAGTCCCTACTAGGGAACACTACTAACCCATTGTATATAATCACTTTGTTTTTATAATCGTTTGCTAACTTCTGTGTAATCTATGTAAGTTAGTCTATGTGGAGCTTTTCTCCCCGGGCCTCTGCTGAAAACGGACATGTATCCGGTCGGACTATCCCAGTAAACAAATGTAAAATAAAATAATCCTTCACTAGCCAGATGCATTTGCTTTGAATATGGCTTTTCATGTCGTTTCAATGAAAGTGAGTTAAGGGCAGAGAAGTTTCATGGTCTGATGAAGCTAAATGTGAAAGCACTTACCAACTGTACTTGCTCCAACATGTTTTTTTGTTTTATTAAAATATATGTTTTATGGCTCCTCATCTCATGGTTTATTCCGTTATTTTTCACTTTTTTTCTGAGAGAAGTTTATTGCTCATGCTAAGTCTGTTTTCATTGTGAGACTGTATTTTGTTTAGCAAATGGCTGTCAGTGTTTTGTTCACTCTACAAAGTTAAGCCCAACTAATACTTATCAAACTACAGCCAAGTTGATTTTGCAGTTACTTTTTGATTATTGTACAGAAATTGAAAGAAGTGGTTTTACTGGAAGGAACTAGCTAGGGCACAAAATGTTGTCTTTCGGCTTTTTCCCGGTAAGGGGTCGCAACAGTGGAACTCCGGTCTGCTAATGACTGGTAGTAGATTTTTTTATGAAACGCCAAGGTGCCAGCTCGATGCCCAACCTTCAACAAAGGCACGCCCATTTATGCACGCATGTCTTTCGCAAGCTACCCAACCGCAGGGAGGACATGCAGACTCCACACAGAAGGCACTCCCAAGCCAAGCCGAGAATCGAACGGGAGAACCTCTTGCTGTGAGGTAACAATGCTACTGCCATACCACCGCGGCATTATATTACAGTTAAAGAGGTGGGGGTTAAAGCCGGTTAGATAATTATATATACAGCTACCATAAGGCTAACATTAGAAGTGTAGATTGGGGAGTAAGCAGTGTCACAAAACTGTGTGGCTTGGAGGATATTGTAAAACTACTCAGGTATTGGTGAATAGTGGTTGTAGGCCATAGCATAATGAATGAAGAGAAATCTTTTAACAACATAGCAAGATGAACAGTAGCATTTATCCTGAACATATATAGGAGCAGATCCACTAGTAGGTGAAGTTTTACTTGTGTTTTAAGAAAGTTTGCATTTTGAATGGACTGCAATGAGACTGACACATAGTTTCTTTAGTTTAGCTACACTATTCGGATATACAGAGAACCTGCAGTATTAGTTTGACTATAGTGATGAGTGATTTTTCAGTAGAGTCTAAAATTGTATTGTGGGGTAGAATTTTTTTTTTAAGTTAAGGGCTGAGCAATTTCCTAGTTCATAGAGAAGTCTGTGCATTGCAGTTAGCTGTGAAAGCACTATGTGACTATGACAATGGCAAATACATTTGAATTACAAAATGGACTTGTCCTAAACAGAACACTGTGGAGGGTGAAGAGGAAGGTTACAAGTGAAAAGCAAAAGGTTGGCCAACAATCTTTTTGCCTATTTATACTACAAGACAGTGTAGGCGTTATCTGAATATATTAACAACTGCAATACTGGAATACTTTTTGCCTCGGATCAAAACAATGCATTTATCAAAGAACACAAGTTCCAAGATCACGCAGTACTTCCAGGCATTAGGGAAAGTTCTGAAAAGTACACAAGAGTTTTATGCACATCTGTAAGCTGTAACCAGTATAGGCAACAACTATATATACAAAAGATAGACAGTGAATCGCATAGTATACGGAGGTAAATGTGTACTGCTACCTGCAGATCTAGCATTCGTGGGTCAAATGGCACAGGATAATAATGTTAGTATGCATTTATAACAGAAGATAAAAATCTCAGGTCATAAATGTTGTACAAAGTGTACATTGATTCACTGGTGGTGCAAGCTATTTGGCCATGAATACAACAGTAAATTCAACTGACGCAACCCTTTTCTGGGATATTTTTTGCAGCTGCCTACAGGTTAAAGGGGAATGTAGCAACTTTAAGGGGTAATGTTGCACATAAAATAAATGTGTATGGATTCTGTACAACTTAGATCTGTTGATTCAGTCAGACGTTTCCCAGAAGCAAGTCAAAAGGGCAAGCAACAAGAAGAAGTTGCCAGTCTACAACAACCTATGTGCAATGACTATGATCCTGCAGAAAGGGCACAACCAGAACAGTCATCAAACAGTATCCTTGTATTTGCATATACAAGTGAGATTTGTCAATATGAGATTGCAAGTTATTTAATCAGCAAGGTGACATATCAAGAAAAACGTACATTACTGACAGCTGACTATTCCATCAGGAACTGTGAAAAACGTAAATGTTACTTTCAGCCATCATGGATTGCAATGTACCCTGGACTAGCATACAGTGCCTCACTTGACAATGCATTCTGCTTTTCTTGCTTTCTGTCTGACACCGCTACTTCCAAAAAAAGACATGCACTTGCTGCAACTGGATACAAGACCTGGAAAAAGGTAACATTTGCTTTTGAAGGTCACTTTTTAAATAAACTTTATGGTAACAATCCTAAGGATGGCGGAGCAGGCCATAAAATTTTGGTTAGGTGCAATAAAACACTAGAAGAAAGCAGGAGGAATAACCTTATCATTCGAAAAGTTCTATCGCAAAAAAAAAACAGTTTTATGTGGCACTCAAAACATTCCCCTTAGAAGACACAGGGATGATTCCAGATACTTGAATGAGAAAACAGCAAAATGTGGGAACTTTCAAGCTTTGCTAGACTTCTGCCTTGACAGCGGAGATGACATCCTGAGACAACACTTTGATTCTGCAAATAAAAATGCTACTTACAGATCCAAGACTATCCAAAATGAAATGATTTCTGTCACTGGACACATGATTCAAAAGGAAATTATTGCAGACCTCAAGAAGGCTGGTGGGTGGTACTCTGTAATGGCGGATAAAGTCCATGATATCAGCAATAAGGAGTTACTTGTTTTTGCTCATTTTATGGATGAGAACTTTGTCATACATGAAGATTTTGTTACATACAGTGACATCAGCAGTGACACTACTCGTGACAGAATTTACAGAGAAATCTTGCAACAACTTGAAAAACTAAACCTAGATCCTTGTAAGATGAGGGGTCAGTGTTCTGATGGGGCTGGTAATAAGAGTGGGAAATGCAAAGGTGCAGGACCAAGGACTGAAACACAGTATCCAAAGGCCTTGTGGTTTTAGTGTGAATCCCATCAGCTAAACATATGCATTGTAGCAGCCTGTGAGAATCAGCTAATTTGCAATATGATGAGAGAAGCAGATAAGACATTGCACACTGTGATGTCAGTAAGATTTTGCCACACCAGATGGATTGAAAGACAGGATGCCTTTTAAATCCATTTCCTTGCACCAAGCAATTGTCTCTGCCTTAGAACAAGTCACTCAGCAGTCTAGTTGATGTGAAGACATTGCACAAGTAAATGCTATGGTAAAGAACATCTCAAGTTCTGAATTCATTGCATGTCTTATCATCAAAGCAAAATATCTTCATTATTTGCCACTGCCAGCCTTGAGTACTTCACTGCAGGGATCAGCCCTTTGTGTTAAAGGCCATGAATTTTGTTAACTTCACACCAACTGTCCTGAAATATGTTCTAGAGAATACTGAAGAACATCGTTCCATGTGGTATGAAGAAGCCGTGACAACTGTATCAAAAGTAAGAGTTCTGCCAAGTAAACCTAGAACAGCAGCAAGGCAGACACACAGAAGTAATGTAGTAGCAAAGAAACCCGAAGAGCATTTCCGCAGGGCTGTGGCCATTCCTTTTGTAGACCACCTAATTTCAGAAATTCATGACAGGTTTTCCCAGCTGCATCAGAGAGCAACAACTGCTTTACAGCTCATCCCAAAAATAATGATGCAGGAGCAGCATAACTTTAATATTAGAATACTAGACCTGAGCTTCTTCTCGGATGAACTGCCTCAGCCTGAAGGTTTGCAAGCAGAACTGCACACTTTGCACATTAAGTAGAGGCATTCTGAAATGCTTCCAGACAACATTAGTGATCCCTTAAAAACTGTGACCCATGTCTGTTTCCAAACACAAGTACAGTTCTAAAGATCTGTGGGACATTTCCCATCACCAGCTGTGAATGTGAAAGAGCAGTCAGCAGACTATGGCTTATCAAGCTATGACTGAAGACAGGCTGACTGGTTTGGCAGTGATGTAAGCACACAGTGACAGACATTGTGCATGAATTTGGTAAGAGCCATCCACGAAGCCTTGAACTGCCTGATATAAATTGTGACATTGACTATGGGAGGGCACGGACCAGGACTACATGGAATTGTGAGCTCGCTTAAAGTACAAAATAACTAGGTTCACAGCTAACAAAGGTTGCAGTTACTTTGAGTCCACATTCTACAAATGAAGGCTTTGACATGCTGTGACTTTGGGCCCACACTATATAAACAGCGATTGTTGTGTGGTGATGCTTTATGGCCACAACTTATAAAGTGAGGCTTTTAGTTTGCCAACACTTTGGGTCCATAGGCTCAAAACAATTGCTTTAATGTGCATGGACTTTGGGTCTACAGCTCACAGATGTGTGTAGTGGACTGAATTTGTGCAGAAATATTGAGTTGAGTTGTACCTAGCTGGACCCTATTTTTCCTCGAATACACGTTTCTCTTTAATTTCCTGATTTGATTTGTTATACTAAAAATAAAATTAATTCTTTGTAAGATCTATTGATAGTTCTGTTAATAACATCATTAATGCAATAAGCTTCCTCTTTACTGGTTTTGGGAAAACACTGTTCAACTTAAATCCATTTCTGAAAAGAGAACATTATGGGAAGTTCTATTGCACCTTGGATGTGTGTGTCCCCTTTTCACATACTGCACCACATTTTTCCCTTTCCTTTACTGTTTATCAGACTAGATTTTACGTTCTTAATTCTCCACAGTTTTTGTTCACAGCTGAATTTGTAGAATACGTTCACTGTTCTTCTGGAAATCAGTGGTCAACTTAATTTCTGTACCTCTCGGCATCAAGAGAAAAGAAGGTCCGCATTTTCTGTTAAACTAGGATGTGCAAAACTGAGTAGCAAGTACAGTTCAACTGACGTTCAACTGTTTGTTCAACTGAAGTTTGTGTGTGAGAGAGAGAGCAGAAAGAAGGTAGGTGTGTGTGTGTGTGTGTGTGTGTGTGTGTGTGTGTGTGTTTAACATACCTCCCAAGTGTCCAGATTTTTCCATCATATTTTTGGCTTAGTCCTCATAAAATCTGTGGTTTTCTGGCAAATCACTGAGGATTGAAATAACTGAATTATGTCATATACGAGTTTCATACTTCATTTCCAGCAATTTTCAAAGTTAAAAAGAGCAATATTTAAAATTTACCCCTATTTGTGGGCCACTGTATCACCATTATTTTAGGCTTTGTCCAGATTTGTTTTCCTAAGCAGTTGAGAAGTATGGAGGTATGGTATGTAAATACCCTAGTTTGGGGAGGGGGCAGGTTAGTCCGCTAACTTGATCAGGCTTGACCATGTAACTTGGTTATAAGAGACAAGAGCCTGAATGCCCTACACCAAATACCAGACTGCTGATGGAATTGCGCGTTTGACTTTCAGTGCATTTTCAGGGAATTATGAGTTTCAGTGCATTTTCATTGACCTGCGAGTTTCAAGGGAAGAGAAGTTTACTGTTGCTCATGCCAAGTCTGTTTTCAATGTGCAACTAATGGTTTTGTTTAGCAAATGGCAGTCAGTGTGCTGCAGAATTTGAAAACCGTGTTAGTAGTATAACCATGTAAATGCAGTGCTGATATTGGAGTGCCCTTTTGATTGCCGATTAGTTGATGTATTTTAAGGGGGGACAGGAGTTCTGCACTCCCGAGTGCATCCTTCTTCGTATATGATGCCTAGTAACTATCAACGTGTTGTTGACTTGTCAATCAATCTGCATTGCAATATTCCCAGCTTACCAATTTTTTTTTAATGCAACATACACAATTCATTATTCAAGGGCAGCAGGCACTGAATTTGTAGACGAAACACTGAAATGAAAAAGTTGTTTTGTCAGTAGTGACCTCTTCATTAGTTACAGATGTCTAATGTGGAATTATTCACATGAACTTTACTTCTGCAGAGATTGTGCTTATTGACTGATACTGGTGGATTGTAATGACAGAAGTTTGAGTGGCCTTTTATGGTTGAAATTTTCTGAAATGGGTAGTTTTTCATTACTGGGTTATACATTTAGTTTTACTACTTACTAGAATAATGTTCAAAATTACAACTTTAAAACACATGCTAACAAGTGGTGCTGTATTATACAAGGAATATAATTTAATACAAGGAAAATTTAATCGGGAAGGTGAACATATACGTATGGCCCTAAAATGTGTGCCAAGGAGCTTGGGGTCTGAAAACAGCCCAAAGGTAAACTGGCCAGATGCATTTTCTTTGAATGTGGATTTTAATGCTGTTTCAAAGAATGTGAGTTTCAACTGCAGAGAAGTTTATTGCTCAAGCTAAGCCTGTTTTCATTATGAGACTGTATTGTTTGTTTAGCAAAAAAGCCACGGTGGTACAGCAGTAGCGTTGTTGCCTCACAGCAAGAGGTTCTCCTGTTCGATTCTCAGCTGGAGTGCCTTCTGTGTGGAGTCTGTATGTCCTCCCCGTGGTCGAGTGGCCTCCGAAAGACATGCATGAATGGGTGTTGGGCTGGCAACACGGCACCATAAAAATCGACTGCCAATCCTTAGCGGACCAGAGTTCTGCTGTGGCGGCCCCTAACTGGGAAAAGCCGAAAAGACCAACATTGTTTGTTTAGCAAGTGGCTACCAGTGTTTGTGCTACTTTTTTATTTAACAGCTGTAATAACTGTAGAAGTAAATAAAGCAGTATGCACACTGATGGGTCTGAACAGCATTTATGGTAACTGGGGAGAAATGGCCAAGTAATGGAACATCTTTGCCTTGTAAACTGACAACAGAGGTGGTTGTCCACAGGGTCACTCTAGGCGTCAGACTGGACTCAGTAAGTGAATTATCTTTCAAAATAAAACAAATACATCACAGAGCATCTAGATTTTAAATTTCTTGGGGCTTGGCAACACCCATACCCCCAGATGTGTAAGTGGATTTTGACACAGACTTAGAAGGGGAGACTCAACTATTTACTAGGTCTCAATCTAAATTACCCATGCCCAGGTTTGTACTCAGAACGGTGTGTTACAAGTTATGTGGGGGTTGGAGACCGTGTAGCCATTTTTTCCTTAATTTTCTCACTGTCAGGACTCAAGGGCTTGCACAGAAAGTTACTATAGCGTATCTAGAGGCAGGGTACCATGTAGGAGAAATACAAACAAACAGATGGTGATCCTTTGGTGGTAGGGAATAGTAGGCATGCTGTTTATATGAATAACAGCAACAGTGTAAAATGTATGAATAAAGCCACTTGTTCTTTCACTTTCATGTTGCTCCAACACCAAAGAAGTTCATAGAAGGGGACTATTTGGGGGAGGTTAGAAAGGTAAACACTATTGCTAGATATGACTTGTGCATCATAAACACATTTTTCTGGGAAATATTTTCTTCTTAAATATTCTACACAACTTATTTCTTTCCTTAGTCAAGATTTTTATTCAGGCCTTTACTAGATCAAAAGATTAAAAAATATCTCACAAAATGCACCTTAGAGAATCTAGAACCCCAAGGCTTCTGGAGGCCTACCAACTACCCAGACTCCTGGTTTAATAGATTTATTTCAGTGAATTATTGGCCAGTTAGTGTGCTGAAAGAACTGAAGAAAAAGCTGAAGACTAAGACAAGATATGGAAATACAGGATGATGTTATTCAGATGATCCAGATGGTGTGGACAGACTTGGGAGGGATGGGTAGGGGGGGCACACAAAATAAGAAATTACTTTTATCTAAAGTGAATACCTACTGTTATAAATTCTGCTTATGCCTTCAATGTCTGTATGAAATGTACTTGCTTTCTTTAATTCAGTGCTTATAGCTTCATATGTATATTTCTAAACATACAGGACTTGAATAGAAAGTGAGGGATGAGTGTACCAAGATGTGAGACTGTCTAGTACTGAATAACCGCTGACATCTGTTTTTAAACAGTGGTAGCCATCCCATCCATAGCTGGTCTGGATCCGCATAGTGCTTCATGTAATGCCTCCACCAAATAAGCTGAGCAGTGTCAGCCGCAACTCTAACCCATGTTGCACTGCACCACGTATAATACTGCTGTGAAAGAGAAAGAATTCACAAAATTACATGTTTTATTATAATAAATTAAAGAGGGCACTGCCAGCACTGACAAGCAGAACAAAAATCTGCACAAGGGCAGGATTTTAAATAGACCAGAAACTGAACACCTGTGTAAAAGAAATAGGGGAAAAGTAAAGTAAAACCAAAGATATAAATTGAGAATTTTCCATTTCATTGTGGCACTAAAATGTACAACTCCAGATGCATTCAGTCACAAGGTGAAACCAAGAAAAATATAAACCTAAATTTCAGGACACTGAAATTATGCTACACAGCCTCTGCAAATCAGTATAATACCTCTCAAGTACACTCCTAAACATTTTAAGTTGCTTTCATATGCAGAGCACTAGTTTCTGGTATTAGGCACAAAGCCCAGGAAATATAAAGCAAATGTCCTTAAAGGTTCAATTTAGTGAGAATAATCCTGTTTCCAAAGGAACTCTGGGACGTATTTATTATCGGTGTCACAGCTTTCAGCACATGTATACACAGCTAAAGTACCCCAATCAATGCTGGTGTCTAATGTGTCAACATTCAGATGATTCAACAGCTGCGGCATGACCTGAAACACAAACATTTTTCTTATTAGTAATGCACACTGACTACAGGCGACTACAATCTTTGCAACACAGTATCTCTTCATATTAGACACTACAAACTGTTTTGGGGATTAAATTAAAGAAGTTAAAACCAGCAACAACACATTCAAATTTTTACTTGTATAAAGCATTTACGTAACCATCCTGTGAAAACACTTCTCTGTAATCATCTGTCAATTTGCACAGATGCAACAGAGCTGGAGTTGGCAGACAGCAGACAACTCCTTTGTTCAACTTATGCAACTGATATCAAACTGACAGCACATGATGGGTTTCAGGAATCTGCCTCTACTTGATGTAAACAATCACGACACAATAAGTATTGCTTGTTCTTAGGCCAGTCAGTATTTTCGCAGTGTCACTGAACTGTGAAAATTTTTAGGTGGTTTAGTTCAACAATGGATTTTTCAAGGAACTTTGTGTTTACACATGAACAGTGTACCTCTTCAACAGTTTCTATCCCATAAGTGATGGTGCAAATTTAGCCAGTTTTTGCATTTGGCCATTTCTGAGTATTTGAATGAGAACACTAGAAAGAATGGGCTTCTCACAGAAACAAAACTAATACTTCTGGTATATACCCAGCAAGCAAACAATACTGTCTTCCCGTGTTCGTACCACCACTCAAGCACCTACACACGCTGGCAAGGAAATTATGTGCCATTAAACATGCACACACACTCGCACGCACAGCGAATATGCAGTCAACAGGCATCATGTTCCTTCTGTAGAAGTGTTTGTGAAATCAAACTACAAACACCAACAGGTTTAAATGGCATGATCTTTGTTAGGAATAAAAGTAAGGACAAAAGATAATTTTCATACATGGACAGTAATAAAGTACTGACATCTGCACTGAATTACATGAAATCTCTGGCAGGAAGTTGCTTACAACTCAAAAGTGAACAATAATTTACTGTGCTATGGTAACATCCTTCACTGTTATATATGCAACTTACCCAGATAAGCAATGTTTAGGTGTTTTCATATGGCTTTCAACATGCTTAATGACTGCAAGTTTTTTTAAGGTGACATGGATTTAATTTGGATTTAAAATTTCTAGGCATAAGTAATTTTGATCTGCAATTTCCAGAAGCATACATCAAGTATATTGACTTTTCATACCTTTAAGCCCAAATACTGCATAATGCCAGTAAACTGTTAAAGGTTCAGCATTTCCTCCTTTCACAAGCAACCAAATATGCTTGTGTTATGTTACTTCTATCTAATATAGGGCTAAAGTTCCATAAAACTTGGAAATTGTGCAGTGAGCTCTCTGATGTTCTTTCCATTGGTTTTAAAGAGCCTTTCTGGCTTGTGACAGTGTAATGCCATAGGCCTGAAATCAAAGCCTATAAATTAGGTTAAAAAAAAAAAAAAAAGAAGTTCCATGATCAATATGTCAAAAATGGTACACATTTTTTTTTCTTTTGGTACTATGGCTCAAATGCAGTTCCTGGATGTTCTAAGACAACAGCATAGTACTGAAATTAAAAGATCCAATAAAGGGATAGATGGAAATTCCAAGGTAGAGATTTTAAAATGGTACAGAGATGCAGATCAGGAAGCCATACGCAAGCTCATATTTTAGATCTACTTTCCCGAAGTTCAGAGTTTATTAATCTGAAATTACGCAAAATGCACGCATCTCATTCAAGCCTACAGCACTTTTTTGTATACATCCAGTTAACAATCATACCTCCTTATAGCATCAAGATCTTTCTTGGGTCTGACGTTTTAACTAAATGACTATACCCTCTTATAACAGACAAAATTAAAAAGGTCAAGGATCTATTAAAAAAAATGGCACTAAGCTTGTTAATCCAGTATGTCCCACAGTACAGAAACCTTGATTATGTTATGCTTTTAAAGATGATTTTTCAGAAAATGCTGTGGAATGTAAGGATGTGCGCAGGCAATAAGAGGTGTGTCATTCAACACCACACAGGTGTTAATGAGCTATGGGAAAAATATGGGGTAATGAGGTACAAATATCTGTCCTGCATACCAACTGCTTCAAAATGAAACTTTTCTTAATGTGTGATGAATTTGATTACTGACACGCTCT
The DNA here is from genome assembly GCF_019279795.1 of Protopterus annectens. Classification (NCBI taxonomy): domain Eukaryota; kingdom Metazoa; phylum Chordata; order Ceratodontiformes; family Protopteridae; genus Protopterus; species Protopterus annectens. Next base: position 88,162,861 of record NC_056725.1, read on the forward strand.
ACGCCTAACAACTTTCACAGGTAAAAGGATAACTGAAAATGTACATAACAGCTGCTACCACCAGCAAAGATCCCGTTGAAACAGCAGAGAACCATTAGCACTAGTGGAAATGTTATCACATGATAAAACAGAAGCAGCAACAACAAACTCAGATGGCTGCTACTATCTATAGAGCTCACAAAGGGAGGTGATTACCCCCACTGACTGGGGAAACCCTGGATGGTTAAAAGTACATAGACTACAATTCATGAAAATCCATAAGGATGTAGGCTCAGCACAGGCACAGCTCAGTTAAGTTACCTAGTGAACAGAATTCACAATTCAGTGCAACTATTTCAACAGTAGGTACTTTTCAACTGAAACCGTTTTAAATGTGTAAAACAGCAACATTTTGCTAATGAGGCAGACAACTCCATACAAAACACTCCAATAAGGTCTAAAATATATACACCAAACTACATTACAAGGAAGAAGGAGCTGTACCCCTTTCTAAAATGACAACAGTAGACATTGCTTAAGATTATCAAAGGCAAACAACTACATAAAAAGTTATATTTCTGAAGTTAGATCTGGAATAAGAGTGGGAATTGCTGATTTAGTTTTAGAATGATCTTCATGGGAATGTTTGCATCAGTCTAGCCATATTTCTTTTCAGACAAGCTCAAGTCACACTTAACCAGTACATTACATACATACACACTGAAGATATCAAATCTACAGCTTCAGATAGAGAAAAACGTTGCAAGAAAAATGCATGATTTCTTTCAACTCTGATATGAAGGATTACATGATACTGTCAAGAAGGTATCCTCGTGAACAATTCCATCAGCAAAACCTGTCGCTGGTAACTCATACCTGCAAATGAATTACTATACGATATAATTTAGTATAAAAGAAGTCCTCAAAACAGTGTTAATACTCTTTTTTTGGGGGGGGGGGGGCAATGGGCATATTCCTATCCACTCAGGCACATGGAAGACGGGGGAAAAGACAGACAGATGTTAATATGGTAATGGAAAGAGAAATGTACATCTCAGTTGCCAAGTAGTAGCCATTTAAAGCTCCTGAATATTATTACTTGAAAACAGCCATCAAAGCAACAGTGCAGATGAGTAAATCCTTTTGTCATTCAATCATTTATTTACATTTTCTTGGTAAACTTATCCAAGTGGTTACGTTTAACATCTATGGTGGCCCAAGTTATATTCATAACAGAGTCCTTATTAGGTGGACTTAAAATTTATATTCTCAGAAACCAAACAGCTTTTTAACGTGTATGCTCTGACATGATTTCCTTTTACATTCTGTCTTAATAAGTACATCTTAAATTACTTGGAAGCTTCCACACATTACAAATATAAATATGCAGCATTAACAATTACTTCTACACTGCTTTATCAAGTTTTCACGAGACAATCTAAAACTTCTGCAAAGGAGGTTGCATACTATGCCAGAAACTGGTGTACTAGTGGAGGACACACTAGCTGCAGCAGACAAAACAACTTAAGTAGCATGAAGCCCAGTTCAAAGTATGACAGCCAGTAAAGGATTTGTAAGCAAGTTAGAGACAGGGGTTCCATCAGGCTTATAAATCTAGCACAGCTATTGTAAATAAATTTCTGTTTTCTACAGACAGACCAGTACACAAGAGTCAAAAATAAAATAGTGTAGAAAACAAGAAGGTAGCAAGCTTAGTTCTTGTAGAAGATAAAAGAAGGCTCTGTTAAAGATTCCCTAACATCTGATTGCGTATTTCCTCCCTTGAAAAATAACTTACAGAAGTACATCCAGTGTATGTAAGGGTATTGGTGAAAGCTGCAGGAGATTCATAACCAGTATGGCTGGTCATGACAAAATAGCAAGAGTAAACAAAACAGTAGCTACTGCAGAACTGAATATATTTAAAATGTGGGTGTTATAAATCTGTTTAAGATTTCCAAAACCAGAATTTCAGTTTTACAGTACAAAAACTACTGAAACATGAACTGCTTCTGGATACGTTAAATGAATTTACAATCAGTTTAGAAGATAAGAATAACACCATGTTGACAGGGATGTTCTCCGGAAAATGTGGACTTCCATCACCAATTCCACAAGCAACCATGCAAAGTGCGCACATGACTTCACAAAACAAAAGCAAGAACCAACTGTTAAGAAAATGTAGGGAAAATTGCAACGAACTTATCGAGAATCTAAGGAAAAAACAACAAAATTGTAAATGTTGCCTCATGCCCTAAGGATAAGAGAAACAAGTCCTATGCAACCCCCCCTCAGCTATGGGAAAGCCAGTTTCTGCAGTTATCTATGGTAACCATGACTATTTCCAACCTGCCAAATGGCATCTGTAACAGCAAAACTGCAAGGTCCAAAAAACTGGTGAAAATTATCACAGCAGGAGCACCATATTAAATATTTAAGAGTCATCTGCATGCACTTACCAGCAACTGCTTACCTATACACACACAAAGTGCCCACGTTGATAGACTAAGCCAGGAAAGGTCAGTAACTGCTGATATATAAACTACAGAACATGAACTGTAACCACTAAGGAAACAAGCACAGCAAAAACTAAGGCGGTTTTAAAAAGTGACACTTCCTATCTGCAGGGTCAACTCTGTCATGCCACTTTGATCATAAAATTTCAACATGGAAATAAGAAATGCAACTTACTCAAACAATACATTTCATCCATAAAGAACACAGTTGTAATGGGCAGTTAAGATGCACCTTAGCTATCAAGTTTGATGGTGATAATTTAAGGCCGAAACCTAGAGAGAATATACCTCAATGCTCAAAATGAAGTTGAGAAGCATCAGGACTAAAAGCATAGCTGAAACCATAATAGCATTACAGTAGAACCTTTGTAAGCTGACCACCCAAGGGACTGTAACAAACTAGTCAATGCCTACTGTACTGATACGTACATGTACTTTACTTTCTTTTACAGCTTTTATTAGAGAATCTATGAAATCATACATTTTATTTATTTATTTATTTATTTTACATTTGTTAACCGGGCTAGTCTAGCTGGATACATGTCCATTTTCAGTAGAGGCCCGGGGAGAAAAGCTCCAGGAAAAGATATAAAATAGACATATCAATGTCATAATACATCCAAATTAAAAATACAAAGATGATAATGGCACAAATTAGAAGATACAAATGTTAAAAAAAACAAAATATATATAATTTTTACATAATCACAACACAGTAAAATCATACATACACTATCATACAAAATCAATACATTTACTGTTTTCTCACGGTTTAATCATTCTTTCTGAAAAAAAAAATGAAGTCTGGGTCTGTTTCTTATTCTTATCACAAAGATAAACTGAGAAAGCACTCTCAACACTGGCTACACCACTCAGCACACCTGGACATTTTTTCCACAGCAAATGACTTCAACTGCATTATCAGATGCCTGACATCCTCTTCTTTTGGAGTCTCTGCAATTTGTGTCATCCTCACTTGCTTCTTCACCTTTTACGCTGGTCTGTACTTTGGTCAATATCTCTTGGAAAACTGCTTCTGGGTCAGGTTCATTACATGTTGGCACCTCATCTGGGTCAGGTTCATTACATGTTGGCACCTCATCATCCATTGTAACACCACCTTCAAAATCTACTCCTTCGAATTCTGTCATGGGAGATGGACTGTCTGATGGGGACAAAACATCGTGCTCTTGGGTTGCGACAAATCCAACTTCCTTGAGACACTTCTGTATCGTTTCTGGCTGAACGTTATTCCAAGCAAAACTGATCTAAGGACAGCATCTAGAGTGTTAACTGATGCAGCAGATGACGTTGCTTGCACAGGTGGACCACAGGTTTGTGTTTTAGTAATGACTCCGTGCAGGAACTGGGGTCGGTAGTGCATTTTAAATGTTTTGATGAAGCCTTGGTCAAGAGGTTGGATTTTAGAGTCATGTTTGGAGGCAGAAATTTCAGTGTCACGTTTGTGAGATGATTCATTTATGGGTTCATAGGTGTGTACTAGGGTAACAGCCCTGGAGCCTTTACAAGCTTAGCCCATACGATTACCCTGCCATCGTGCCACTCGACCTAATTTACCAGTGCCTCTGTTGAGTAGAGCCACTGGAGTGATCCCTGGGGTGAATTTTTATTTCCCATCTATTCATCAAGATTTCTCTTGAAGAGGGCCAGTGAGGCGCTCCACTTGACATGTACAGAAGTTTATTCCATAGCACGGCCAGTCTCTGGGTTATGAACCGGTCCCTCTAGCTTGTTCTGTTGATTGTGGTAATGAGGGTGAGGTCTCTGGAGCACGTAGTGCAAAGGGATTGGGATTCCTTTAGATGTAGCATTTCTAACAGAGCTGGGTCAGACTTGTGGGTTGCCAGGACAGTTGTCTACTGTCAGTAGAATAGACCATTTCTTCATTTCTCAGTTGATACCCCTTACCCACTCCTCAAATAGGGTACCAGTCATTCATGCGCATTTGTTTAAACTTCAAGTGATGGGGAGGCCTTCAGGCTTCAAGTTCTTGAATGAGCGTGGCTTTGCCAATTTAACAATCACCAAGTGCTTTGGTTTATCTCTGGTTGAGCTAGCACAAAGCAGAATTGTGAAACGTTCCTTGGAAAGTTTTCTGCCTTTACATTTGTCACCCTTCATGACGAGGCTCCTGTCAGGCATCACCTTGAAAAAAAAAAAGAGTCCGCACTCGTCAGCATTAAAGATGTCGTCATCTTTGAAGCCTCTGGCGAAGTCCGGGAACTTTTTGATGAATTTTTCCACAACTTCTACTGGAACTTCATTGGATTCACCACACAAGACTTTCTAGGAGATCTCATGTTGCGGTTAAAATTTCTCTAGCCAACCACCTGATGCTTGAAAATCTGCCACCCCGAATTGTTGTGCAAATTTTTTTTAGCAACTTCTTGATCATCAGCCCAGAGATTTGGACATTAACTGCCCTCATTTGTTTGAAACAGCTTAATGTGGCTTTAAGGACTTCAAGAGAAGTTTTCCTCCTTTCCCGCTGCAAGTCAACGCTTTCCTTACCATACCTCCACAAGTACTCATGTTTATGTTTTTGGATGCTGCTAACTGTGGTCTTGCTAACACCAAAATGTTCGGTCTTTCTTTGGCTGCTGCTTTCCAGAAAATGTAGATCAACCTTTTCCTTCAATGTCAGCTCTGAGTTCTTTCCTTTGGGCCATCATGTCCCGATTAACTGTAAAATTTTTCAGTAATTATCCGCTTGACATACAGAGTTATGTGATTAGCTAGGAGTAAGTTAATTTGCTAATTCTAGCCATTTTAAAATATTAGTGCAATGGAATGGTGAGAAGATGAAATTTAAGCAAATTTAGTGATGTAACAGGCACTTAGTTTAGCTATTAAGTTAGATTTCTGGTTGGTGAGTATGGGAGAAGCATAATGCAGTGCTGGTAGCAGATAAGCAGTTGCTATATTTTTCTTGTGTTATTAGTAAAGTAATATTTAGTTCTATATAGCGTACTAAGTTTTTATGTTTATTTATTTATTACATGGCTTATGTGATGATCCTATTTCAGACTGTCATTTAGTATGACACCCAACAGTCTGGTTTGAGATACTAGTTCATGTGGTGTTTTACTGTTGGAGATGATGTTACAGGATTAAAGTTCAAAAGAGTTTTTTTTTTTTTTAGGTGTAAATAGTATAAGCTTTGTTTTGTTAGTGTTAAGAAGCAGAGAGCTTGATAGCCAAGTTTCAATAGAGGAGGTGGCGTCTTAAGTGACTTTTTGTAGAGCAGAGAGGGAGGAGCCACAGCAGAAAAGGGTGGAGTTATCTGCATAAGAAATTAATGAGACTATCTTTTCAAGCCTTGTGTCAGTGTAGGTATCGAATAGGAGAGTACCAAAGATGGAACCCCTGAGGTACTACTATGGTAAGTGGAAGAAAAAAATGAGTAAAATGTCGCCACTTAACTGCTTGTTGTCTACAGTTATAGAACCAGGAGACAAGTGACTGAAGTGTAATTTGGAAAGTTCAGACAGTAATAGTAGTTGGTGTGGAAAAGTATCAAAAGCCTTGGACAGATCTAAAGAGAGACGAAACAGTTACCTTTGTTTCTTTCTGTTCTGACATTGTTATCGATGCCCAGAAGAGCTGTTGTGGTACTATGTTTGGGTCTGAAGCTGTGTTAAGCATTTGAGCAAACAAAGTGTTGAGCATTTGTTATTAAATTGTTGGAGGGTACATAGGTCATGATCTGGGTGTGTATACATCTTTCAGGGATCTTGGCCAACGGGGAAAGGATGGCAATAGGTCTACAATTAGAGAAATCTGTGGAGGTGCCTCCTTTATGTAATGGGATTTAATAGGAAGATTTTCACGTTCGGTATCTGACATTTTCTGAGAAGTGATTAATTAGAATGGTTATTGAGAAAGCTAGGACATTAGACGGCACAGAAAGGTCTTCAGAAGGTAGATTATCAGCAGCTAAGGTGGGGGGGGTCTTGTGTTTGTAGGTGTTTTTGATAGCAGAAGTAGGAATAGACTGGAAGGAGAATAAGGTGCTGTTATGTTCGGGAACTGATGAAAGAATTGGGTTGTTTTTAAGTAGTTTAAAGTACATTTTGTATGAGATGGGAGTTGAACTAGTTACAGAGTCAGAGCTAATGTTAATTTCAGGGGTTGATGTAGAAGGTTATCCTGGTTTAAGTACCTTTTTGATGGATTTCCAGGAAAGTCTAGGGTTATTGTGGTTATATACTGTAACTTAAACTAGCATTTTTTATCATGTTTATTTGGCACTTCATTAGGTTTCTTAGTTGTTGGAATTTATCAAGAGAGTTAGATTCCAGGGAACAGTTGTAGGTTTTCCAGTCTATATTACGATCTCCTAGTACAAGTTTAAGTAATGGTGTTATTAAACTAGCTTAGCACATCTTCAGTTAAGGTTGAATTATTGCCTGGTAGTATACAGAGGTTTTTTGGCTGTTTATTTTGAGTAGAGATATCAGAAGTTCAGCCTTGTGGAACGGAGGAGTGTTGTGTAGTATTAATAAGATTTTATATTTAGGATTAAAACTCCAAATCTATTTTGTCTATCAAGTCAAATGACATTGTAGCCTGATGGTAGTATTTGATTAATTATTATTTCTTCAGCCACATTTCAGAGGTAATCAATATATTAGTGGAATACTGTGTAATACAATAAAATCTGACCTTTGTTGCATGCAAGACTTCTAACATTAGTGTTTATAATTAGAATATTAGTGCTACTAAGGAGGGAAGGAAATATGAAGTTTAAATTGGCTAAGGTGGTACTATGGGAGCGATTTGTTCAGTCCTGGGGTAGGGCAAATGTCACCACAGACTGATAATGCATCAAGTGTCCAATGATAGAAGCCAAGCTAAAATGACAACGTAATCACAGCAATATCTGGAAACATTAAATTACTATTATCCTAGAGTGGATTTCTTTAAAGAACCGCAAATTAATGCCACTGGGCTTTTCATTTGTGGAATCACAGTAGTTTCAAGGAAATTTAGTCTTGTGATTAGCTACACTTTGCCAATACCCACCCTCAAACTGAACTCCCTTCTCAGAGATGGCTAGGTGAGCTAGTCCTGGGATAAAGTTGAAAGCATCCATCCAATCATTCATGCTCTGAAGAATGACAACATATCATTTATCATGACAGGGCAGCCTATTTCAAAAAAGAGAGACTTGTTGCATAATGAAATCTGTCACTCCATTCATTTCTATTTATCTGATGGTGAAGATTTTCGTCCCCCGTTCTGGTGTTTGCTAACGTATTAGATTTGTAGAGATACAGATAATAAAGGCCTAAACACAAGGTAGGTGAGGCTCAAATCATCCATCAGATTTGTAAAATACTAAAAACAGGGATACAGCTTCTAGCCGCTTGGTAGCTTAGGGTTATTTAGCCTGAAATAATCTTGGTTACGGACCTCTGGGGTTTCCTTAAATTATCTGATATTTCAAGTGAGGTACATCATGAAGGTACCAAGAAGTACCAAACTATAAAATAACAATGACATCTGATCTGGATATATCTTTGGCCATTAGTTGTGCTAAGCACATTTTTCTGACTACAGCTACAACACTGATGACTGGCAGTGACAGAACTGTCAAACTCAGGTTCCTGACTTCATTTTCATTTAGTACTGTCTACACTACAGAATGAGGGTAGAGGCTCTGCTTGACAAACAAAATTAAATTCCACATTTATTTATTTATTTTTATTTTACCCTATTTTCAGCACACTAGGTGTTAACTACAGTAAATTCGTTCTGAAGGGTACAGGAGTCAGAGGGGATCTAGACAATAACATGCTGTTTACAGTCATCTGCAAAGTTAACAACAAAGCGTTGTGCTTCTCAAGTCTAATGAGCAGACAAGAAAAAGAAAAGGAGGGGTGTCAGTACATAGCCATGGGGGGGGGACTTGTCTCGTTACCTTCACACTTTCAGATGAGGCACTTGCCATGTGAACTAAGTGAGCTGTCTTTTAACCAGTTTGCTATTCACCTTACCATGCAAGGATCCATATTTAAGAGCCCATTTATAATGCCTGCATGGGATGTGGAGTCAAACACTGTCAGTCAATATACACTATGGGAGCAGCATGATCGCTCTTAACAGCCTGTGTGACCCTGTAGATTTAAAATGCAGCATCTCCTTTTGATAAATCAAATTGATGACAGTCACGCCTAGAACAATTTTTGATCTAATAACTGATGAGATTATAGTTAAACGTTCCACAGCTTTTCAGATTGGGCTTATAAGGCTGATAGGCCTATAATTACTGGGGTTCAGGATGGTACCAACCTTATGGAGGGTTATTACCACTGCGGTACCCATAATTTGGGAAAAAATCCAGTGGCTATGCTTCCATTAAACAATATGAGGACAGTTTAGAAAGGGAATTTTGGTGCCGTTTATTAGAAATCCATGTATGCTGTTAGGTCCTATGAAGAAAGTATTGTTTGGTCTTTGATAGCACCTTCAGAACATGATCTTTAGAAATAAATGGGAATAAGGGATTCTGGGATATTCAGACACTGAATAGATGTTTCAGGGATGAAGGCTGCACTAAGCTTGTTTGCTAGTACACTGGCAATATCTGTTGGGTAGGACTGGGTTGTCCCATTCAGGATAAGAAATTTAAAAAATTAACTTCTGAGCATTATTGTATATAATGTACTTAAAGGAGAAATTTGTAGCAATCCTCACTTTCTAGCTTAGGTTCATGGGTTGCTTTACAGGTACTAATTGTATTTTTTTTTAAGTGTCCTGTTGTTTTTTTTTTTACTGTCTTTGTTATAAGGAGTTTTAGATCTGCTATATAGTTCATAGATTTTATTCTTGCTGTACAGTTTAAGCTGGTGGACCTCCAAGGTGATTTTTGAATTTCCAATTGTATTTACCTCTGGTCGGGACTGATAATTTTATGCATTTTTCTAAGTGGTTGTAGACTTTTTGTGAAGTTGACTGCTGAGTCAACATCCAAGGTGGTGCTGTCAGACGTGAATTCTGACATTTCATCACATAATTGCTTGTTTAAATTCCGTAAATTCAGAGAGGTTAGTTTCAGGAGCCTTGGAAACTTTGAAGGCAAATTCACAATTTATGGTCTGACTTCAGTGGAGAAAGAAATACCATGGGAATAGTTCACTTAGGGGCTACATTTGTGATGACCATAGCTATAGTAGTTTGTCGTTTGTTGCTTTTATTAACTACATGTCCCAGGGAATTTTTGTTAAGTCCAAGAACTTTGTGCATACCCTTCATTATTTACAGAAATAGATGCTCCAGTTAACTGTGGTGTAAAGTCTCCAAAAGAGTGGTGCGTTTAGGAAGTTCTAATACTTTCAGGAATCTAGCATGATCATTTAGGAACATAGGGAGTGTCCTGTAGTAGGGTATAAGTTAGTAGTTCATAGGTTCATAGGTGTGTACTACGCTAATGGCCCTGGAGCCTTTAAAAGCCTAGCCCATAGGATTACCATGGCATCATGCCAACTGACCTTAGTTCCCAGTGCCTCTGTCGAGTAAAGACACTGTAGTGATACCTGGGGTGAATTATAGGTTCATAGGTGTGTACTAGTAAACAGCCTTTGCAGGTTTTGAACGCAGGACCCAGTACACCATAGTCACAACACTTAACCGCTAAGCCATCTGAGGTTGTTATGTTACCACCATGCATTTCAATGCCACGTCTTGAACCCAAAACCCTATGCACTACAGTCAGCAACATACCACTATGCCATATAAGCTGTTTTATAATCAGCTCTTGCAGGTCTTGAACCCAGGACCATGTACACCATAGCAACAGCAATTTACCACTAAGCCATCCGAGTTTTATTTATGGTGATTTGGAGTTGAGTTCTCTCTGTGGGTCTCAGAAATCTGTATGAAAGTATTGTGATCCTTGACAAATATGGAGATATGACCATAGTTAACATCATGTCTGATGGATGGCAGCCGGGCATGCTTTCTTTACATTTAAGAAAAGTCTGACTAATTACAGAAATACTAATATGTTGCAGATGCAGGAGAGCCTCAAGATCAGGTAATCTGCTGTTGAGACTTCCAGCATTCAGAAAACCCACCTTAATGTGGTCCTTACTAACTATGAAATCCATCCACACAATGTAACTTTAAAGGCCATGAAACCCAAACTGTCTGCAGCACAGGAAATGTTCATTCTAGATACCTTTCAAGGTAAAATCTTAAATGTCATTTTACATCTAAATAATCAAAATGCATTTCCCTTTACTGGAATAGTCTGGAAAGAATACAGGGGTATTAACAGCTTGGTTCAGATTGACTATATGGCTACACAGGGCATGAGAGACTTGTCCTCAAGACCATTCTTATCCTTGCAAAAGGTCAGATGTGGAGGATCAACACATACAGCTTGAATGTCAGAAATTCTTCACGCTGAAGTGACTGTCACCAGAAAAACAGTCTTCAGAATAAATATTTTAATTCTGCCCTAGACAAGTTCAAAATGGGGATAATGACAACTTCTCTGACAAAAGTCACATTTGTGGGGGATAAATGGGTTTCTAAAGCGATGTCGGATATAAAAGATACTCCTGAGAAAGGGCATCTACACTTTTGCCTACACTGAAAGAGGTTATCCACTCAGACTTTACCAGTCAAATATAAGCAAACTTTACGAAAGCCGGTGAAGCACTGGGGAACCCTTGAAGAAACTTGGATAAATTTTTGACAGCTGATTCACATAAAGTTAACCATTTAGCCATCTCTGCCATGGCAGCAGGAAAAAGGTCCAACTCTTTTGAAGTGGTCCAATTGACAAAAGGTGTCCACCTGCTCTTCTAACTTTCCTGGTACTGGGTGCCTGGGCAGAGGTAAGAATCTGGAAAATCAGCTATGAAGCATCCCCTGGCCATTAATGGAAGTGGAGAAACCAGGTGGTTAGAGAAAGATTGAAAATCTGAGTGATGCTTGCTGGATGGGTGAGTGACTGAGTGAATTAGGTTATGAAAGACCTCATCATACAGGATCCTCTAGAAGAGGAGGCTACAGTAGGGAGAACTATAAGAATTTCAGCCAAAATACAGTCATGAAAATTACTGTGGACCTCTTCACTTTCACTTTACAGAAAAAATGTGAATAAGAGAAAATGAGGGAAGTGTAGACAAGAACTGGAGGGCATTTCTGGACCACATCATTCCTAGGCTACTGAGTATAAGGAAGTATTAGTTGTAGCATCTGATGTTAGTTGGGTTGCAGAGAGGCTGCAGCAAGGCTTCCACCAGTGACAGAAAGCATTTGCTACAAGCTTAGGGATGACCTGTGTGTATCAGGGCTTCCTTGTCTTAAGTGAGGAAATCCACTATTGCTGGCAGTTTGCAATGTTTCCAACTGATATGTCCATGAGGGGGGGGGAGCATCAGTGCTGCCAAGACCAGACTGCTACTAACATGTTTTTTTTTTTTTTAATTCAACTATGTTAAATAATAGATAACCAAGATCTATATACAGAAAAGGCAAAACAGTCATAAAACACAAAGACTAAATTTCATACAGTATACCAAAAGAAGCAACTCCAAACATTACGTTCACTGAGAGTAATAAAAGAAAAAAAAAATGTTCCACTGGTTTTTGAAGACAGTTTTATAATACTAGTACTAAAGTTGAACACAAATGGCAAAAACGAAGAGTGACTGGGTCCAGAAAGTAATCCAAGTTTTTAATATAAGCACAAAAATGTAAAAACAAAATAAAATAAGCGCCTTCATTCCACTAGTACAATCCAGACTGTCTGATGAAGTTCTGTACTAGTGGAACAAAATCGCTTATTTTATCGTGTTTTTACATTTTTGTGCTTATACTAAAACCTTGGATTACTTTCTGAACCAGTCACTCTTTCTGCCATATGTGTTTTATTTGGATGCTGGTCTTGTTTGTTTCATCAGTTAGTACAAACATTTGTATGTAAACCACTAGAAACTCCTCTGTATCCTTGGGTCCGGTTTTCCAGATCTTAAATAGCTAGGAAAACTGATACTACTAGCCTTAACCACAGCCACTCCTCAGTGTTCAAAGAAAAGTTGGGGTCCTGAAATCCTAAAAGTTAGAAGTAAAATAATTCAGGGGAGGTAGGTTTTTTGCCAGTGACCACATAAGTGACTCAAGTACTGTCAACCATACCTTGGAAGATATCAGATGTTACCATCAAAAGTTATCATTGGCCTCTCTAGTCTTACCTTCTGGATCACCCTGAGGAACAAGGATACTGGAGGGGAACATTAAGAATCAGAACTGTCCAGCGGACAGAGAATACCCCTACTGTCCAAACCTCCTTGCAGGGTGCTCTTGAGCACAATTTTCAGTTGCCTACTATTTGAAGGAGTAAACCTGTGCACTAGCTGCTAAAGAAATATATTTATTTAACAGCCATTCATGCCAGTGTCTTCAACCTAGTAAGTTGGTTACCATGGAGTTCTAAAGAAAAGTTACACAGACTTGCATTTATGTTACCTAGAACCGCAGTATCAACTCTCAGGCTTTCATTGTTAACCTGCAAAGGGTGTAGGAGTGTGTGCTCCCAAATGACAGACAGTGGTGTCTGTCACCACTTGTAGGACACCCTTTGTTCACTTCTGTTCGAGAGTTTTGCCAGCCTGAATCAGTGCCATCTCCTTTACAGTTATGTGATTCTTCAGGCTGCACTCCACATTTCCCATACCATAAACTTTTAAATGAATGCTCCCCAAGCTAGGTCTGAAGTATCTGTTATGGTCTGGTTGAGCAGTTCCTAAATGAAGGTAACTACCACTTTTTGTTTGACTTGTTTTTTAGTCTAGCTTATTTGGAAGAATGGGAATCATGTCCTCCAGGCACTGGGAGTGTTGGATCCATGAGGACTTGAGGCACCACTGGAATTTCCTTGTTCAAGTACAAGAAAGTTCTGCGACTTTACTGTGCTAACCACTTACGAAACCGCTCTTCTTCGGCATGGAAGGTGCCATAAAGCTCTGAAAGCTGGCCAGTTGTCCAGTCCTTAGCAGGATATGGACCATATAGCTTAAGCTACTGCAACAGTCATTTAATAATGAACATCAGGAAAATGGTGTCCTCAGCCAAGGGTGGGGAAGAAGACATTTGGGATGACTAGTCCAGGTCTCTACCACCCATTCTCAGAGTCTTCAACTTTAATTGGAGTGTACTCACCCTCTTTTGAGATAGGGGACTCGATATGGGAGTCCAGACACTAAATGATGTGTCCCTGGATGCAGGCTTTTTTTTTTTTTTTTTTTTTTAACACTTGTGGGGAACCTGAGCAAGGGCAAAACTCTGTTCAGGCAGGGTCGAAGGAGGGCACAGAGAGTCTGGGCCCCACACATTTACGTCTTCTTAAGGAGGTACATCTGCAGTGAAAGGTTTAACTTTGAACAGGAATGCTTGACTTCACTTCTCAGCCCATGCTTCCTGTACAGTACTTGCGCAAATCCCTTTTTCTCCTAACACTATAAAGCATATGTCAGCAATGGGCATCCAGGATTGGACATGCAGAAACTGGTCTCTGATCACTGGTCGGGCAATGCATACACTAACCCCTAGGCACAGCAGCTTCTATTTATTACTAATAGTTTTAGGTGCGACATCATGACAAATGCTATCGTCTTCCACATTGCTTTCAGGCCCCAAATTCAAATAAACAGTAGCTATGGAAGTCTTTTATGGGGAATTTGACTGCCACAAACATACCTTTCATTCTTGGACCCAAATACATGGTCAAAAAGGAAACAAATATACTAAAGCAAACTCATCACCAGTGTAAGAAAAAAATATTCCCATCAGGGCACTTTCTTATCCTGGACTCTGAAACAGGCCAAATCAAGGTGAACACTAGATGCTAGATCTGTAAGCTTTGCACAAACTGCAGCAAGAAACATCTAACATGGTATATGAGAACAACAGGTTTATACAGGCAGCATCTTAACATCCCATGAGGGAAGACATCTTCCACACCTGAGGGGGAATGTCTGAGCTCTGGAAGTCGGGATGGACATCCAGAATCCAGAGGCAAGTAGTTCTAGTAGTCAGGATTACTGCAACAGTGATCTAAATGAACAAAATCCAAGAGCTGCTGTAGCAGGCATGTTTGTTGGGTTTTGAAGGCATCTGGCAATGATGCTCCACATTCAGTGTCAATGAAATGAAACAGCGGGGCTTATTCACAATAGTTTGTAAAGCAGCAGTGTTACCCAGTTGATTTAATGTAATAAGGAATGTATACTTGAGTCTAGGTATAAGAAAATTCAGCTTGAAATCTCAGAGCCTCCAGTGTTGAGTCAGAAAACTCTGTACGTCACCTTTCACAGATTCCACATATTTCTGCCTACCTACCTATTCAACAGAGATACTGTCAGCATATTTGCCTACATGGCAGCCGTTACCATGAATGGTGGCATACCTGCTCTAACTTTCTCACAATGGTCTGTCAACTTTAACTTCCACCTTAGATGGGTGGTGCACTAGGCTGATATTTTACAGAATAAAGACCTAGTGGTGCCTTCCCATTCTGATTATTGTGTTGGTAGAACGCACCGTCTTCTCATTTCCTTAAGAGTTGAGCAGAAATGAAAAACTTTTTTTTTTTTTACCAGTGTGTCCAGCCTTTTGGTCTATGCCTTCAGTGTACCTTATCCTTCAGTACACTCTGTTACTGGTGCTTGGGGTCTGCTGGATGTTAGCTAGTTTATTTGTGAATTTAAAATGTGTTAGTAGGATCTCAGTCAAATCATCAGGTAGTGCAGCTGGTTAAAGAAGGAAATCTGAGTCATGATTGTAGTCCTGTGTTCTTTACTTCAGACAGATGAGCACTGCTCCAAACTTACTGATTAACAACTGTTTGACAGAGGGCATTTAAGCATGTGGGATCTCTACTTCCTCTTCATCTGCCCCTCCCAGTAACTGGGCCAGCTCTGGCCCATCTTGTGGAGGTCATGGAAGTGTGGTTTAGGTGTGATCCAGTCCTGACCCTAAATGACACGGTAGTATTACATTTCAATGTATAAAGACATACGCAACGCTGTCTTAAACACAGATAACTGCTGTCATAAGTCTCTTCATCCTTATTACAGCTTATTTTGCTTCTAAATTCATTCCCCCTTGTGCCTGAAGTATTGATGTTCTGAAATTTGTGATGACAGCATCCTTACAGTGGGTCATTTTGACACAGCAAAGTCTGTTTGGAAATCTGAGGAGCTTTCAATCACTTTCTTCAGATCTGCCTATTTTCTTGAGAAGTTTCAAACCAGAATAAAGCATAACACTAGAGTGTTTCCCCCCTCATTTACTTTTCCAAGACAGAATTAGAAATCGGTAGATGTTACAACTATGTGGAAACAACATGCCCTAAATGTAGACCGTTTTAGAATCCAGTCCAAATGCTTCATATGAAAAACTAAGAGCTTGACTTGCATTTATGCGAGTTCCCAAAAAGCAATATTTCATTTAAAGGTCTGTAGAAAACTCTAGTCGTACTTATACTACACTGTGAAAAACTGAAAGGTTGCCAGCCCAGCTAGATAGAATTTGTAGATAATTCTATGTCATTTTAAACATTAATATAATCCACAGGCTGTTTTACAAATGTAATAAAATTAAATGCAAGAAAAACTGTATTATATCTTCTGAACTTCAAAAATGTAACCACAGTGCACCCTGCTGGAAGAAAGCTAATAAAGTAAAGCATATTATGACTATTTGATCTCAAAGCTTGGAGACAGGATGTCTGGATGAAGGAATTATTTCTATTCTCTTAGGACAAGAGTTAATTGCTAGATTTTACATGTATAATGCATTTTATCGCTGTGGCTTCCTGACCAGGTGCAAGCTTACTAAGAAATGTAAATTCAGAGTTTCTGGTAGCCTGGGAACCAGAGAAGTGTCAAGAATGATGTAATCTAAATGAATCAGCAGTGATGTATTATCAGTTTAAGAGATCTCAGAGAGAGACAGCATTTTGCATTTGTCTTCAGAACTGACAACATCACCAGCACTCTGCCTTTGCTCTGTATGTATGCAAGTAGGATCTTTGACTTTAGTATTTCTCTTAGAAATATAGAAAATAATAAGATAACAGGCGATGCGCTGCAGCAACCCCTAACTGGGAAAAAGCTGAAAGAAGACTACTTGCTGTTTTCTATATTTATATCAGACTATCCTACAGTATTGTTTTAAAGTTCCTGTGTCTGAACTCTTGACTACCACTGTGTTGAATTGAGGAGATTTGTCTTGTGTTATTATTATTTATTATTAAATACTTTTAAACCTTTCAACTGTGGCTGTTTTGTGTAGAGATAATTTAAGCACTTGCATGTATTTAGTGATACTGTCCAAGCCACTCCAATAGCCTTAAAAGTTCTGGTCACACTTAGTAATTGGACAACAGTATTATTACACAGCTAAATTGGTCACCCTTTGGGAAGGGCCTTATAGTAACTGATAAGTAGGGGTTCTGATGGCAGTGGATTACTACCTTATAGCCTGGGCAGAAGGGGCATACCTAGTGAACCTGTGCCAGCCTTCCCCAGAGTGTCTGTGTGTTTGTATATAAATCATATCTGAAAGTGTGTGTGTGTGTGTGTGTGTGTGTGTGTGTGTCGCCTACTTGGGCAGGGACACGAAGCACTACTGGTTGGACAGAGGGAGTGCTGGGAGGACTTGGCTTGGAACCCTGGCTAAGGACTCCACTCTACAGCTGTGCCAGTGGGAATTCTTACTGGGGATCTGAAGAGAAAGGGAGAAACCAGCCCCAGACTGACTGTGATCTCTGTGCTCTCAAGGGAAATTGTACTTTACTATGTGTGTACTTGTTATCCTTCCCAATGTGCATGCCCCTCACTGGTGTTAGTGGTGAGGATTGAGGTTCCTTTATTACTGGGCCTGTGCACGGGCGTCACATACAATATCCTCTTCTAGTCTGAAAAGGTTATTCTGCAGTTCACTCACAAAAATACAGTGTTTGGATAGAATACAGAAAAGCAAAGTAAAATTTATTAAGTTCAGTTAATACCTTTTTCATAAATATGAATGAAACAATGAAACGGTGCTTAAAAGGCAATTCTGCAATTCAAAACATGTTGAAAATTAGTTTTACAGAAAATATAATGATAGATTTAAAAAAAGCGGTATGAAACTACTCATTAACTCATGTTGGTGGGACTTAAACGCCAACCGTTTTCTTCCCAAAGCACTCCAGCATCAACATTTAGAGCTATTCCTCAATACATATTTCTGGATGCTGAATTCCTGCAAAGCAACCTTATCTAATTCTACATTTAAATTTTTCTATCCATCCCCAAGTACGGCCATTCTTTAGCCTGCACATTAAAATGTAATTAGATTTACTGCTACTTTTAAGCCCTCCAATCAGAACCTTTAATTTATATCATCACTCTACTACCACTGCCTTTAGAAGCCCATGAACCCACAGACAACCTTATGCCTTCCCATCAAGGGCTCTTTACCTCATACAGCGCTTCTTTGTTCTACCTTGCTCAAAAAAGCAACTTGTCAGCTAACATGTGAATATAAACACAACTCAAAAAAGCAACTTGTCAGCTAACACGTGAATATAAACCTACACTAGAAACATCATCAAACTTCTAACCCTCCTGATGTTTTCTGGAAACATATACCTTCCTCTCAAAACTCCCAGAGACCCAACAAAGCCATTAGTTGCTACTCTGTTAACATCTGCTTTATAAACACATACTCCTAAATCTTCATGATCCCTGGCTTCAAAACACACTTCTTGAACCAAGTCACCACAGATCTCTATATCAAAAGGTACTAGACTAAACCTTTCATACTTTTTTCCCCAGGATACAACACATTTTCAATGCAAGACCAGAAAAGACCATCACTGATGCAACAGTCCTCCATAAAATAATCTTGACCTTAAATTTACCCACAAAAACAACCACAGAAGTATATATCAATTCGCCCAGTTAAATGCAACAAATCATCCAAGAATAGATAGTAAACTTCCAGGAAGGCAGCAGGATATCCAAACGCATAAAAAATAATTATTTATTAAACAATAAACGTAAGCGCTTTCACGGTATTACAATCCGCTTCATCAGACATACTCTCATATAACAAACTGATAGCTCTTAAATACTTTTTAAAAAAACATTCAAACAGCCAATGAATGAAATGAAGCAATCATTCAATTAATAAACATATAAATTCATTAAAAACAAATAAAACATTATTTAAATAACCATTAAATAAATCCTGTATAGCTAGCATTGCATGCAGGCGCTTATCAAAAATAACTCATAAAAATTCTCTATTTTATCCTTCTGGATTTAAGTAATGGTTTCAGGGGAACAACATCATTAAGTCCCCATCCCCTATGTGCACCTAATCTCAAAATCCATTTAATTTCTAAGGTTTCCGTAATGTTAACTATATCACCTAACCTAACATTTACCTGCAATACCTGGAAACAAAATTTATGCCTCTCGCCAAACTGTATAGTGTGTTTGGCTAGGGCACTATGGATATAACCTTTTGTGGTGCAGTACACATGGTCCCTAATGCGTTCACGCAGTGTAGGATTAGATTTACCTACATAGAATGAACAACATTCTACGCAGGATGCTATATATACTAAGTTCTTAGTAGTACAACTACTAGAATTACTCCCATAAATAACCAGTGTTGGGATGTCTAAAAAATCTCGACTCATCTACAAAAGGGCATTGTATACATTTCCCACATCTTTTTGTAACCAACCATCAGTTGAATTTATGTTACTAGAGATTGGATAGCATAATTGGTGTTTCAAACATTTCTTATTCCTAAATATATACGTTAGATAATCCCCTACTATATTTCTTGTCAAATCATCTGTTAATATATGCCAATTCTGCGCTACAGTTTCTTTTAACCTATTAACATTCATAGCATAAGGTAATATTACTGGCAGTTTTAATGGTGCTGTTACAGGAAGTATTCGCTGTTGGTGTATGGATCTATGAGAGAAGTATGGTTTAGCGCGACCTTTTCTCTCTGATCTGACTTGATTGTATATTCTATTAATCTCATATTCTTCATACCCTCTCATTGTGAAATTCACTTTAAGATAGTCTAATTCATTATTGTACACTTCTTCATTACAACATAATCTTGATATTCCCATTGCTTGTCCTTTAACTATGTTGCTAAATGTTCTGGGATTATGCATGCTGTCTGTGTAAAAAAGTGGGCTTGTAGCAAGGTTTCCTATAAACTGTTGTACTACATTCCCCTTGTTTGATCAATATATTAACATCTAAATATTCTATATGGTCTCGCGAGTATTTCATAGTGAATTTCAGAAAATCACTACTGTTATTGATCCTATTATAAAACTGCATAAGTGACCTTTCATCGCCTTGCCAAAGGATAAAAAGGTTATCCACAAATCTTTTATAGTATAATATCTGTGGGGTTTGTAATAAATGTTCCAGCTCCCATGATACCATCACTAAATTAGCATAAGTGTTAGTGCAGCTAGTACCCATCGCTATACCCGATGTTTGCTTCTAGCAAATATCTTGAAACAAAAAGATGTTATTTTCTAATACAATTTCTAATAGCATACACAATAAGTCTGCTCTATTTTGATCAACTAATCCTTGTTCTATCATGAGTGGCTTCACCACAGGTTCATAGGTAGATAATAGGCTATCTGCCCTAGGGCATTTATAAGCCTAGCCAGAGTGTATTTGGCTTCCGCCTCCCTATTAGATTAGCCTACTGTGCCTCTGTAAAATGGGTCACAGAAGGTACCCTTTTAAGATTAGTTTACTGTGCCATGTTCATATAAATAGGGCAACTACATCTAAAGTAACCAATATTACTTTATTTAAATCCTTTAACTGGTTGGTTACTTCAAATAGACTAGTTAAAAATTGCTCTGCATCTTTTAATACATAGTTCTAATTTGAAAGAACTTTTTTTAACTCTGTATCTAAATAAACTGAAATCGGTTCAGTTAACCAATTTGATCCAGCTACTATGGGTCTAAATTTAGGATGCACAGGATCTTTGTGAATTTTGGGTAAACCTTGTAACCTAGGTATCAACAGAAATTCAACAATGCAGCAATTAAAAAAATTAGTTAGTAATTAAACCCATACGTAGACTCTCATCTAGTACATTAAATATACTTTGTTGCATATCAAACAACCTCCACTGAAATTCGCTGATAGGCACCATCCTGTTGTAAAATTTCAACCATAGTATTTATAATAGTATCGAGCATCCATAACTACTATGGGGCCGCCTTTATCTGAGGGTCTAATAACAATTTCATTATTACTTTTAAGTTTATCAAGTGCCATTCTTTCGTGTCTGGTTAGATTATATTCATTATTGTAAGTATGCAAGATGTTACCATTATAAATAGTATTCTCACAAGCTTTCAGAAAAGTTTCAACATTATATGGCAAAGGTGGAACATAAACACTTTTCTTTTTAAAAACCTTCCTTTCTTCAGTATTAGGCAATGAAACATCACTGTATGAAATCTTTAGTGCTAAATTACGGGTAAACAAACTGATAGTAATAACAGCTTTGCCAACGTCTATAGACGTAGTAGGTATAAAAGTTAAACCTTTGTTAAGTAATGATACCTCATATTCAGAGAGTTCATAACAAGAAATGTGCCAGACTATGTTTCCTGGCCCCACATTTTTGTTTGCGTGTGTTGTCGGGCTGGTGCTTCTTTTCATTTGTGTGGAAACTTGATAAATGGATGGGCGTCAGTAAATTCATTCTGGGCCTATCTTATTTTGTCCTCCAAGACAGAGAAGGTGCCCTATGAAGGTTGATATTATATAGTGATTATGGCCCACGGACTCGCTTGCCTTGTGAACTCTACAAATGTGTGAATATATGAAACTGACAAAACGGAGATCATGCCTCCTACCCCAAAAGATAAAGTACAGGGACCACACTCCCTGATAAAACCCAGTCCTACAAAAAGGCACATCTAGGTGGCTTGAGCTTGCTCTTAAACTGCAAATCTATGCCAAGTTCACTTGTGTATGATGTGTCCCATCTCCCTAGCCAAGACATTCACTTCATCCAAAAAGTAATACTCCTGGTGGAAATCTGATGGAATCACTAAGAATAGAAGGATGGATAAAGCCAGTCTAGTCTAATGTGAACCAGCCTCAAAGGATTATGGACACCTACAGGCTTTCAAAATGATATAGTCCTAAAGCAATGCTGAATCCAATGAAGGGAGCCCCAGAAGGCCTGGGACAGACTTTCGCAAGAAGCCCAATGAGAGAAAGGCAACAGTAAGACTGCACAGGGTCCCACAACTCAAGCAAAGAGCAGCTGTCTAAAAAGCCTGAGAATTGCAAGGATCTAATGGCCTTATTCCCTTCAAGGATATAGGTTTCCCTAACTGAAGGCAGCCCTCCTATGAAAGTATCTTGCTTTCTCCATCATCTCCAAAGAACTTGCCATGCTGGGGCCCAGGTAATCAAGGAAATGTACATGAGACAGGCAAACAAGAACCACCTTGCAGCTGCACTGGATCTAGTGTAGTCATCAAATCCCTACAGGTAAGGCTCAACACCAATAAGCATAGCTCCCAACAACAGCAGGTACAAATACGACTCAGTCATTGTCCACGCTGGTGTAAACGACCTGAGACGTACCTCCTTGGACTACATGAAAAGAGACATTGAGGAGCTCTCTGATTATGTAGCCCAGGCAGGTATGACCCTGACCTTGAGCAGTATCCTACCTTCACCAAGAATGATGCCACAATACAGAGATAAGATGATCAGCTTTAACAATTGGCTTAAACTCTGGTGTCATTCAAAGGGGATCCAATGTCTGTTTGCCTGGGATGACATGCTGGACAAGCCATGCTGCTTCGCAAGGGACGGCTTGCACCTGTCACCCCTGGGATTCCGGATATTGGCAAAGGCTCTTGCCACCCCCATAGTGCCTTTTTAAGGCAAGGCTCAAATTTTAAACCTACCACCCTAGAACACAAAAAAGGAAAAAAACTAAGGGTAATGCTGCTCAATGCCAGAAGTTTAAATCTCAAAATGCACGCACTCGAGGCCCTTCTCAGTATGGAGAACATCGATGTCTGTGCAGTGACAGAAACCTGGTTCAAGGCTCCTGAGAGCACCCCAGCACTATCAGGTTTTACCTCTTATCATGCGTTCCGGCCCCAAAATCTGGACAATACCAAGAAAGGAGGGGGGTATCCATATTCATCAAAGACACCCACACCTCAAGACTGGTGGCAACGCACGATGCATCGGAGACCATCCAGGTGCAATTAACCATAGGCAAGACTGCTCTGCAAATTGTAGCATGTTACAGGCCACCCTCACAAACTCAGGAACCTCACATGGCCTTCCTGAAAACACTAGAGGGATAAATGTATCACCAAACACCATCATACTAGGTGACTTCAATTACCCTAATATAGACTGGGAACACTACTCAAGCCCAAACACCCTAGCCCAAAAGTTCCTGGAATTCATAAACTCAAATGCCATAGAACAACTAGTCACCATCCCCACAAGAGGAGAAAACATACTTGATCTCATCATCACGAACATGGGAGCACAATGTTCAACACCGAAGTATACCCCTCACTGGTGAGATCAGATCACAAACTAATCTCGCTGGAGGTCTTCATCCCACCCCCACCTGAAATAAAAAAGACCACAGTAAAGAACTTCTCGAAAGCAGACTTCACACTTCTAAAGACTAGTGTGGTCTCCTTTAAGGCCCCGAGCCGGCGGAAAACAGTACTCAAGCCGCTGAATCACTTACAAATGCCTTCTACCAGCACCTGCAGGACTGCATGGATAAGGCAATCCCAAGCAAAACAAAGACTCTTTGTACCAAAGGCAAGCGTCCAGTCTGGTGGACCCCAGCCATAAACAAACTCTACAACAAAAGGAGGAAGCTACTACAAGATAGAGCAAAATCCTTAAAAGGAAAGACACCCTTGATCACTATAAGTAAAAACTAAGAGCTCTCATAAAATCATCCAAAGCAAATTTTGAGAGAAAAATAGCTAAAGACTCAAAAGACAATCATAAGGCCTTCTTTAGCTATGTTAGAAACCTGGGAGGAAACTCCCAGATATGCTCAGAACTAGTTCAAAATGATGTGAAGATTACTGATCCTACAGACATTGCCAACATACTGGCTGACAGGTTCAGTGCAAACTTCTCCCCTCCCCCAAAAGGAGGGATTTCTATACCAAGTGATTGCAGCCCCCCAAACATCTCTAACGCCCAAGTGAGAACTGCTCTCTCCAAAGCAAAAAACACAGCATCCATGGGACCTGATGGTGTCCCCGGCTGTGTGCTCCACGAACTCAACGAGGAATTAAACCCACAGCTAGGACAGCTGTTTAATCATAGTCTTACCTCTGGATATGTACCCAGGGAGTGGCGCACTGCAACTGTGGTCCCACTTCACAAAGGCGGTGCCTCCACCGACCCTGGAAATTACCGGCCCATTAGCTTGACAAGCCTTATCTGCAAAGCCATGGAGAGGATCATAATGGACCACATAAATAAAGACATAGGGAATTTGCAGACTTTGGATCCATCCCAGTTTGGCTTTGTCAAAGGCAGATCATGCCTTCTAAACTTGGTTGACTTTTTCGAAACAGTCACCAAAGCCATTGATGAGGGAAAGGCAGTCCATACAGCCTACCTCGATCTGGCGAAGGCCTTCGATACAATACCCCACTCGGGTATCATTGAAAAACTCATCAGCTTAAATGTTAACCCATACATCACAAGATGGGTTGCAAACTGGCTGAGTGACAGAACCCACAGGGTCAGAGTTGCTGGCGCCATGTCAGACTCAAAGCCTGTCACAAGTGGTGTACCACAGGGCTCAGTCCTGGGCCCACTCTTGTTTGGCATCTACTTTTCTGAAGTACAAGCAAACACAGGAGGGTTATGGCTGACAAAGTTTGCAGATGACTGCAAACTGGGCGCCATAGTAGAAAATACACCTGACACAGATATCCTTCAGAAGGGTCTCACAGAAACGGATAACTGGTGCCAGAGCCATGGCCTAAAGTTAAATGCCAAAAAATGCATAGTCATACCCTTCGGGAAAAACAAGGTTACCCCTAGCTACCAAATAGGTGGCAATCCACTGAGCACAGAAGTTATCAGGGACCTGGGGATCCAGGTTGATAGTAGTCTGTCATTCGACACCCACGTAGCTAAAGTAGTTAGGAAGACCTTCTACATTGCCCACCTTATCATGAAGGGATTCTCATCTAGATCAAGGGAGGTCATAGTCTCCCTATACTCATCACTCATCAGACCAATGATTGAGTACAATGCCCCATTCGGAATGTATCTGACCCGACACTTGCAGCAGCTGGAGAGGCCACAAAAGTTCCTCACCAAAAGGATAAAGGGTCTCAAACATCTGTCCTATGCTGCCCGACTGAAAGAACTCCAGCTCTATTCAGTCGCCACGCTTGCTCAGAGGTGACCTTTGCCTAACATACAAGGCCATGTCAAACCCAGATTTGATGAATATGCTGCACCTTCAAAAATCTAGATCCGTCAGAGCCACAAGGGCGGGAGACTTAAACCTCGACACGGCTATTAATAGGACGTGCTGGAGGGATGGATTCATCACCCAAAGACTCCCTATGCTGTGGAATAAAATCCCGGTATATGTGAGGCAGAGCACCTCGCTGGCCTTGTTCAAGAGAAATCTTGACCAATGGATGGGAGATCGCAGATATACCCCAGGGATTACCTCAGTGTCACTGCTCAACAGAGGCACAGCAAAATAATGGGTATAGTTCCCCATACTGAAGGGGTGGCGTAAGCCACAAAACTATGGGCTAGGCTTGTAAATGCCCTCGGGCAGATAGCCTAGTATGAACCTATGAACCTATGAACAGTTGAAGAAACACTAGTCTCACATGTCTAGGCCGTCAATTACAGTGAGGGTTCACACTGACTTTTACCAAAGGTGATCAGTCCAGTTACACTGAGCAGAAGGCTCCAGAAGTGGAAATCTCAGCCCCAAAGACTTCAGACCCATCAGTGAATAACTCCAGAAGCTGCCCCCATTGATCAGGCAGAGCAGTAAAGAGAACTATGGTAAATGGGGGAAAGCAGGAACAAATGTCCAGGGATGTACAGAAGTGGGCTACTCCTTGGCTTGAAGTTCAGAAAAAAAAAAAAAGTAAGGAACCAGGACATCGACTTTATCTATGCAAAATGGGGATGATATTCCTTCCTCATGACTCATGGAAAGCATAGACAACAATGAAGGACAGTGTGCAAGATGCAAGTGCTAAAAATCCACCCACCCAGTGGATGAAAGGACCTTCCCACAGATTCCAAAAAGCATCTCTTCTTCTAACATTCAAGAGCAAACATTCAAGGATCAAAATAAGTCCAAATGTACAGAGAAGAACATTTTCAGGAACAAAGGGTCGGGATCCAAATTCTTGAGAGCCAAAAAAGAACTGGCCAGCAAGGACAACAAGCATACTTGTGCAGTTGACACATGGTGTCAACAGCATGCATCTCCACAGGCATTTGGCCTTCACCATACATAGGGACACCCATAAAATGGCGCAGAACTCTGGTGCAAAAAGGGATAAGCTAACCTAACATCAAGGAAGGTGAAAGTCGCACCTCAAAATCCTCTGCTTCGCAAATGACACGGTCATTTACATATCAGCATTGTAAGAACATACCATGACAACAAAATTAGATCACTTCTGTAAATTAAGCAGTTCCACCCAGCATGGTTCTCTGTTCTTCCCTAACAAAAATACATTTTCAGCTTCTGCTGCCCAAATTGAACTTCTCCCATTCAAAGGGTCCCACAATGGTCCCCTGGCATTAAGACAGAAGCCACACAACAATTTAAATATTCTGTACTCTGGATGGACCATTTCCTACCATCCAAGTACCTTAATGAAGATACTAATTAAAAATTAACCTTTTTAGACAAGGAAAATCCTCCATTTCTTTTTTTCTGAAGGCAAAGCAGCCACAGGTAAAAGTGTACTTTTGACAACTTGAATACTGACAGTCTTACAGGCTATTTGTTGCAAAAGGATCCTTCATCAACACAAACCACGGCAAGTAGGATCTGCAGATCTCTTCTTATTATGCAGCCAGCTGGAATGCTGTGGCTCAGCCACACACAAGGCCAAATGGATGCAGATCAGTGTGGTCAAACCTATTATTCTACTCTCTCTTATTCAAACTGTTAAAATTTAACAACATTCTCTCCAGTAACTAGTGCCAAGATGCAGTGTGCAATGTTCAATGTGCAGTGGTTATTCCTTATTAATATCAAGCCCAAACATCTGGACACCCTCCCAAATTTTCTCACAGGCCACAATGACTATAAAAAGTTCTGATATCTAATGCTAAAATGTTCTCACTGAATGTTCAAAAATGACAGCTTCCCCAGCTATGATATCAGTTGACCAAAACCAAACCATTTTGGAAGCTTTATATCTCTACTCATATAAAGCATTAAATTACATGATATAGTATATACACTTTATGCCTTCCTTGCCATCCAGCTTTCTTTCAACTACATCTTCATACTAATGCATACACCTGACAAAATTATGCAATCCTCAAGACTACCAAGACATTGTTTTTCTGTCTGTAAAAGACAACAGCAGTAGCACGTTTTGTTTAAATCATATGGTGTACTCTTAAAATTTATACATAAAGTACAATAAAACTCTTTGCTTGTAAAGTAGCTGGGCCACACCTGGAATAGGTCGATTGAGCAGTGCATTACCCTAGCAGACACATTAAAATAAATATTTATATGAACAAAGTGCAGGAGAAATGGAACCAGAGACTGAAACAATCATAGTTAAGCCCACAACCCAAGTGTGGAAAGTCTAGTCAGCAGCCACTTATGGTTTGATCCTTAAAGTGATGACCAGGCCCACCTCACTGCTTTGCCTCCTTCTCTGGTTGGAGGGTCTGGTACCTCTGCCCCAGCTGCTGGTGCACAGATAACCTCCAGGAGCAGTAGTAGTGCAGGTGGCAATTTTGTCTCCTAACAGGAGCTGATAGGGCTGGTGTTGAGTAGTTCTCTGGATGAACTCTCTGAAGTCAAGATGGCAGCCAGTAAGAGGGTGGGTACTGCTTTAAAACATGGCAGACTCTGTATGCAAGTCAGACATGGGGGGGAATTCGGGTCTAGCTTCACCTTAGCAGGTCTTTCAAATGAGGCCTTTATCATGGTTGTGACAACCCTCCACCTCTGGGCAAGTAATCAAGGAGCCTCAATCCTTACCACTGGCACTTTGAGGAATGTTCACTGTGAGGACAACAGGTAAACATACAGTATCTCCAGATGCAGCCCTCTACATCAAGCATAATAAAGCACAATTTCCCTTAAGAGCACACTGGGAACACAGTCAGTCCGGGGATGGTTTCTCCCTCTTCCTGCAGATCCTCAATAAGACTCGCCACTGACACAGCTACAGAGTTGAAATCTCAGCTGACCGTCCAAGCAAAGAGCTTCAGCACCCTCTCTGTCCAACCACTGCTTCATGTCCCTGCTCAAGTAGCTGATAAGACACCCACACATACACTTGCGAAAGGCTAGCACAGGTTTACTAGCTATGGTCTTTTGTCCAGACTATAAGGCAGTTACTACTGCCACCAGACACTCCCGCCACCCACCTTAAGGCTCTTCCAAGGACACCCAATATAAAGAGTGAAATTAATATTAATACAAATTGTAGTTTTACCAAGAGCAAGGCCATAAGGAGTGGCCCACACAGTGTCACCAAATAAATATGCAAATACTCTCAAAACTTAAATACAGTAAACTCTTGGTTAACTGGCATCCATGGGGATTGGTACATGCCAGATAACTGTAGTTTCTGGTTGCTTGAGAGTTACTATTAAAAATAGGCCTGACTAATACTGTACCCTACACTACTTGTTTGGTTTGACTTGTTCTTAGGTTAGGGAGACAGGGAATTTATTCCCATCTTCCTTTTTAAAACTCAAACTCTAAAAATGTAAGGTATTTTTTTGCTGGGGGTGGGGGGGCGGAAAGTGCAATATATGAAAATTGTACTGTATTTCTTTTGATTATTTTTTTCTGGTTGCTTGAGAGTTCTGGTTTACTGAGAGTTTACTGTATCTCTACAAATATCAGCCACAATGAAAGGTCTAAATATACTTAATAAATAAATAAAAAAAAAAAAAAAAAAAAAAGAAAACACTAAATATATATTTACAATGACATCAGTGTTCAAAAATCACAGGAAATACTTAAAATAACATTGAAGGACAGGCTTGGACAAAAAGAAAAACAATATATAAACTAAGCTTCACTATATTCTTGACTGAATCTAAGAGAGTTACTACTCACTACTTAATAGAGCAAGGCAGATGATGTGGTGAATAGTCCTTGTCGCCAGGCCCAAGACAGAATACAAAATGCTCAGTCTCACTAAGAGACTTTGCAAAATTTACGTCTGGGAAACCTTCCAGAATTACATCACTTCTGGTCATCTGACTTATTGTTCCCAAGCAAATCTCCCATTGCCAGAAGCTGGCAGGATTTAGCACCTACCTGTAAAAATACACACAAGAGCTTTTGCTCAGATCTGTGGCAGGTGCTGGAAGTTGTAAAACAATTTCATACCTCCATGTTTCCAGAGTAGTAATTAGTTCACCCCAAAGACAATACAGAAAGATTCCTAGTACAGACTGTTTTTGAAACCTATGAGATAGCATCTTTATGGCCTAGCCTGTAAAGTGATTTAATTTCAGACATATTTCAAAGTTTGCTGCACTGAGGTTAACCTTTCAGTTTCCTTTGTTAAGACATACACATTTAAACAGTTACAATAGTGCATGTACATTTATGTTCTATCCAGTAGGGCACACTGTGGAAACACTTTAAACAAGTACTTTATAAATACCTTTTCAACACAAACATCTTTATAAATCAGTGTGATATACACATGACACAGTTCTAATACATTTGTAATACAAGCATCTTGTATAAAGCAGTTTGATATTCACATGACAATCATTTACAAAATTCCAGCTAGCTGTGCTGGCAGTATCTCGCCACAATGGTCATTCAGGCAATGGGCAATGCAGTTCAGAATGTTCTAAGGATTAATATGCACTAATTTATGACAAATGAGTATGGTGGACTGGTCATATAACCCTTTTCAGCCACAACCTGAGCTAGCAGCATCAAAATAAACGGCGGCTGCTTTTGCAATACAGAAAATATTCTAATAGCAGCAAGTATTTACACTGATCTCTCCGATATGCAAAACTCAATACTACTTACAACTGGCAACTTTAACAAAAACATCTGCAAGTATTAATTCCTGCAGCTGGTGTTTTCCATGGTATATATATATATCTGACAGAACTACAAATGACATTTTTGAAACAACAGGCATGCAATTAGAAAAACAAAGGAGGTTTCACAGGATTACAAAGGACATTTCAAATGAAAAGTATTCAAAAACTACTGCAAAGTAGGCAGAAACATGCAAATTTGTTAATGAGGTACTCATTTATCCACTGTCCCTACAGTACTTACTTTAGTTTTCTGTGTGTGCATGCTCCTTCAGCTTTGTTTAAAGCTTCCAACATTTTGTGATAAGTGTCAGTGGCACAACAGGTAGCACACGTGCAAGACTATGGGTTCTAATCCCCTACCAGATAGGCCAACTGCTGACACTGCAGTACATCACAAGGGGGGGTGCTGCATTCCTGAGTGTGCAGTCCTTCAGATAAGATGTTAAACCAAGGCGCTATCTGCTTGACTTTGTGGTAGATAAGGCTGACTTAAAAGATACCACGGCAAAAGAACAGGGATCCCTTATATACAAAGCTCATTCACAGCGTATTTACAAATGTACAGATATACACATATTTACACATTCATAATTTGCTTTACAATCATACTAAACTTTCATCCCTATTGGACAACCCATTCCTTTTTCCATAATCACTATCTGATTTTATGTAATACTGTTGCTAAAATCCTACCATTAAACAATTTAATTTATTCTTTTATTCCATATAACCCATATGACATAAAATAACTTTTAATCTATACTTTTAACATATTATTTACCTCTGTTCTTATAATATCCATATTTAGTCATATCCATGTTTTTTATCCACTTTTTATAGCTAAAAAATCTTCTTTACATATAGTTTTCCCAAGTTTTTTACTCTTATATTTCAAACACTCGTGTTCTGTAATTTCCTCTTCCTGACAATGTAAACACGTATCACTTTTCTTTTTATATGGTACATTTCTTTTTTACTGCTAATTTATATATTACCAGTCTCCACAAAAAATCTTGAGATTCTACTTTTTGATTATACAATTTATTTTTATACCTTTAAATTTTTTTTTTTTTCAAAATCTCTTTATTTCAATTTTCTTTTTTCAAATAACAATACGGTAACTCAAAAACACAAATAAACAATACAAATACCTTTCTAAAGAAAACCGACAACAATCTTGTTCCAAGAAAATTATATATATATATATATATATATATATATATATATATATATATATATATATATATATAAACACACACACACACACATACACACAATATATACACAAGAAGTCACTACATCAAGTAAAGTAGGAGAATGTTTATGTTCATTTGGTCTCATAAGGGATAGTTAGAAAGGGGATAGTCTATATATAAAGAAAAAAATAGAAATTTGACCATTTATTTGTATGTTTAGGGAAAATATCTAGTTACACATACTAAAAAAGGGAGAAGATGCAAGAAAGACTGGTTATACTACATTCATTTCTTATTTAAAGGTTAGCTTTTCATGACAATTTGTAGGCAAATTTTGTCAAGAATTATATCTAGCAATTAACCCCAATATTTTTGGTAATAGCATTTGTTTTTTGTTTCTGAATAAATTAATTTGAGAGATGAGATATATTTGATGGCAAGATTGCTAAAATTTTCCCATGTAATTGGTGACATGACATTCCAATTATTTGTAATAAAGAATTTAATAAGGGCACACATAGTAATAAAGACATGTTTTAATATTTTTGGGAGTTGATTGACATTAATGTACAATATAGCTGTCTCCCAAGTAAGGGTTGATTTTTCATGTCCCATCTTCTCTAATCTTTCTCTCAAGGAACACCATAAGTTGTGTATCTTAGTACAGTTCTATATGACATGTAAAATATTAGCTGCTTGATCCTGACAATGGGGACATACAGGCGAAAATTTAGGATTGAATTTATTTAATTTAGATAAGGTATAATATAGATTATTTACCATAATTTGTGTATATAACAGCTTCTTGAAAGGAATGAATTTGATTATATTTTCAATGGCTAGTTTCTTATTTTCTTCAGTCAGTGATTGGTTTTTCGTTTGCCAATAGTTTGAAAATAATAAAGAATTCTGGTGTTTTGCACTCATTACAATTTTATAAGTCCTAGAAATTGTTTTCCCTTTAATCGCAAGATTTTCAAGTATTAATTTAACTAAATCTATGTTCTGTAAGTCAGTGTGTATTTGTGAGAATTTAGCATTTATAAAATGATGAAGTTGGTTAAGGATAATACTATAGGAAGTTTGAGTTCAAGTCTCATTTGCCCCGTGTTAGAGTCTTTCCATTGGTATATATTGGTATATATCCCACATTGTGTAATCTTTTATCAGGGGTGTTAGATTTACTGGTTTATTATTTATTAGTAAATTAGGATTTAGGTGTAACGGTTGTATAAGGGCAAAAGCGTCAGCTAATTGCAATGATTTAAATAGTTTGTGTTGTAAGAATCATGTTTTTAATTAGCGGGTGTAAATTCTTTGTGTATACGCTAGCCAGGTTTAAATTCAAGAATGGTAAGAATTTGATATTACAGCCAAGGGATTTCAACTGTTCACCAGATTTTGGTCCACTGGGGTGTCCAAGTATTTATATACGAGTCATAGTTTATTATTTGTATTAGTCTGTATACAGTAATTACACTATAGTAAAGCTTAAAAATCAGGTAACCCCAATCCCCCCTTATCTTTGGTGAGTACAAGTTTTGCATATTTAATTCTGGTAGATTTGAGATACCATAAGAATCTTGATATAGCTTTTTCCATGGCAAGGAAGAAGTTTTGGGGAATATTTGAAAAGGTAGCATTTAATTGAAAGAGTATTCTTGTTAGAAAATTCATCTTTACAACACTAGCTTTTGACAGCAGAGACATATTAATGTTCTTCCATCTATCCATATCATTTTGAATACTAGTCCATGCAGTTAGTAGGTTATTGTTTATTATATTATTATTAAAACGTTGGGTTTGTAATATGTTATGAACACTAGTGTTACACACATTTATCAAAGGTATTGAACTTATTTTTCCCTTATATTTTCCTGTTTTTAACATTCTTTTAACTGAGTGAGGCTATACAATTTGCCTTTGTTTTACAATGCAATTTTTATAATACCTGTAATTTCATGAATCATCCACTAGATGGAGGATCAAGTTCATTTAAAGCAAATATTCAAGTTGGTAATTTTAACCATTGAGTCCTACTGTGTTTTTAATAGTATTTTAACTTTATAATTTATTCTTTGTAGTCAAGTGTTTTAAGGATTTTTATTTAAAACACATTTTTATTTCTACATATTTATTCATCAAACATTGTAACATTAAATGTGTTTTAATTGTGGCAACACAGAGAGATACAAGAAAAGTTTTTGGTTTTAAACTAAATTAATCTTTCAATTAATTCATTAACCTAATCAATGTAATTAAGTGAATGGTATAAAAGCACTAGTAGTTTGAACAGCCCTCATCCGAGGAAGTGATTTTTAAAACGAAAACGTATGGTGGAGCTTTAATGTGCTGTGTTTCTGTGGAATAAAGTGAACTGAAGTGTGCTGAGCCATCTGTGGGTTTTTTCACAATTTTCTAAGCTTGCCCTGCTCAGGGCTTTATTGTTTTGCCTGAAAAGCTGCTTTATTTTGTGGATTACATTGTTTATAATATCTTTGAAGTCTGAAGTAAATATTATTTCTAGATATTTTATCTGGTAATTTATTTTGATCTCACTCATAGGGAAAGTACAATTCTTTATGCCCTATAGGATTGAGGGGAAATATGTATGACTTGTTAAAATTTAAATTATAATTTGAAACTACCGAAAACTCATCAATAACTAAGTATTTTTGAGAGGTCAGTAGTGGGGAGTTGGAAGTATATATTTAAGTCATCAGCAAAGGCAGAGTATATAAGATTTGTATTGTGGATTCTGGGAATATGATGAAAGTTTTTTTGTGAAATAAACAGAAGGAGGGGTTCTGGATAAAGATTAAATAGGTATGGCGAATGAGGACATCCTTGTCTTGTACCATTGGATAAGAGTATAGGGTTAGTTATAGGTTTATTTACCTGTACAGTGGTAGAAGCTTTCTGATAGAGAACCTGGATCATTTTAATGAATTCTTGAGGAAAACCATATAAAGGCAGTATATTAAAGAGAAAGTGCAAGTTTACTCTATCAAAAGCTTTAGCTGCATCTACTGTAAGGGCATATCTGGGGCATTTATCCCTATTAAGTAGTCTTACAATGGTATCTAAAAGGAGGGTGTTGTCACTTGTTTGCCTGTTTGTCATAAAGCCTATTCGGGAAATAATAGAGGGGAGTATATTCTTAAGTCTATTTGCTATAACATGGGCTAATATCTTAAGATCAGTATTTATGAGGGCTATTGGTCTATAATTTGCTGGATCTGTTGGGTCAGAATGCGGTTTAGGAATCAACACTGTCTTGGAGTTATTTAAGTATTTGTCTGTTATACCATATTGTATTATACAGCTGAAAACTTTTAATAACACTTTGGAGATAGGTTCAATGAATAGTTTCTAAAAATCCAATGTGTATCCATCAGGCCCAGGGGATTTACCTAATTTTAGTTTATTGCAGCTTTTATCTCTTAAATGTAATGGTGATTTTAAGAGTTTCCTTTGATCTTCTGTAATTTGTGGAAAGTTTATATTATGTATAAAATCCTCAAATCTGTCTGTAGATAAGGGTATATTGCATAATTTCTTATAAATATCTTCAAAAGCGTCCACTATATCTTGATCTTTATATTTCATCTGTCCTTCATATTTTATTTTTTTGATCCTAGGAGGTCCACTTTTTGTTAATTAGTCTAGCTAGGAATTTTGATGGTGTGAGAGCCCATTCTGAATATCGATATATTGACCTTAATTCTAAGAAGGAGATATTTTCTAAATCGTGTTTGTGTAATTGTTTTTGCCAATCAATTATTTTTCCCTCAAATTATTTAGAATATTTTTCCTGAAGTTCTAGTTCAGCAGTGTTTGACACTCAGTTCATTCTTAAGATTGTTATACTTTTTTTTTTGAGCCATGCAGATTTTTGAATAATAATTCCCCTGATGACCGCCTTGGTAGCCGCCCATTGCATGTCATATGGAATTTTGATAGGCTATAAAATCATTTTGAAGTTGGGCTAGCACATTCTGAATTTCTTGTGTAGTTTCTTGGTTTTGTATAATTTTAGGATTTAACGTCCAGGTATTGAAATAGGAAATATTTTGTTTATGAGCTTGAAAGTTTATTAAAAGTCTAATTTTGGAATGATCTGAAAGAGTTCTAGGTGATACAGTATAATTTAATTTGTTAGAAAGGAAAGAAAGGGAAATTAGAAAAGCATCTATCCTGCACCAAGTTTTATGAGTGGCTGAAAAGAAAGTGAATCTTGATATTGTTTTATCACATTGAAATTTAACATAAGGGTCAACTAGTTCAAATGTATTTTGTAATAATTCAAGTGCTGTAGCTGTAGATTATGACTTGTCTGTTTTTATTATGCAATCTATCCTTATCTAGATTTAGTAAAGCATTCCAGTCCCCACCTACAATTAACAGATGATTTGGGTATTTGGCTAATATATTAAAGATTTCATAAATTAAGAGCTGCTGATTTGAGCAGGGATGCAATCTATCCTTATCTAGATTTAGTAAAGCATTCCAGTCCCCACCTACAATTAACAGATGATTTGGGTATTTGGCTAATATATTAAAGATTTCATAAATGAAGAGCTGCTGATTTGAGCAGGGGCTATATATATTAAGAAAGAGTAATGGTTTGTTTAAAGTATGATATTCAGTAGTAAATAATACCCATCTTCCCTTTGAGTCAGCTTCATATGAAGTAATCTCTCCTTGGAAGGATTTATTTACTATAATGGCCACTCCCCTGGGCAAAGAACTATAATTTGCAGCAACTATTGTTTTAACCCATTCTCTATTCCTTTCCCTAACCCAAAGTTGGTCATCTAAGTGGGTTTCTTGCAAGAAAGTTATATCAGCCTTAGTTTGGTATGTGAGGTGCATCATTAAATTTCTTTTCTTTTTATCTACCATCCCTTTAACATTCCAAGAGTTTATGGTTATCATGTTTTATTAATATTGTTGAAGTTTCTCATTAGTTGATACACAAAAATACAGTTATAAACTTTTTCTGTTGGTGTATTTATCTCAAGAATAAATGTTGCGACTTCTATACTCCTAAACTCTAAATAGGTGCCTAACCACCCATCCCTCTGTATTTGTAAATGTGCACGAGTTAAGAAACTAAAAGAAACTAATTTTTAACAAGGAGTAGATATATATCAGAGGGATGTCAATAATACCCATACTGTTCTAAATGCGAACAGTCATCAGTTAACAGACTGTGCCCATCCCGCTCCTTTATTTATATACTGCATATTCATTTTCAGACTTCTTAAAATATTATATTAATTGTACCCTTAGATATTATATAGAGAGAAAAGGAAAAGTAGCTTTTATAAAAAGTTTTGTAGTAACAGCAACATATTATAATTCTTAACATTTCAAGAGTTAACAATACAATATTTTCAAAAACCAAGTGCAATATATGTATATTTAAAGAAGACATCATTTTAAAAAAATTTACATTTGCATTATTCTTGCTAACAGCAACTAACTGTGGTTCTTTAAAATGTATTGGAAACCAAACAAGCAATCATTGTGAACTTATATTATTAATTAACCAGTGCCATCCACTGGACAAACAGGGGGAAAATGTTTTTGTACCTTGCTCATAGACACCTTTAAATGTAACTCAATGGTTATGCCAGTAGAATAATGACTATACATTTTAAACATTTAAAGAAGGCAGTACTTTAAAATTCAACAAAATTTGCCTTATTCTTGCTAACAGCAACTAATTGTGGTTCTTTAAATGTATTGGAATCTCCATTTAACACTGCACTGTCAAAAGCCATATAAACCATTATTGTGAACTTGTACGTTAATAATTAACCAGTGCCATCAACTGAACAGAGGAAGAAGGAAAAAAAAAAGAGAAATGTTTTTGTACCTTGCTCATAGACATACTTAAAAGTAACTCAATGATTATGCCAGCAGAATAATGAGTATACATTTTAACTGAAACTACTTGTCTAATATTTACACTACTTAAACTATTATATCAAAGGTTATATACCATTTTTTAAATGTAATTTAACACTGTAAGCTGTAAATGCACAAGTAATTTCTCTATGCAGACAGTGTTGGGTAGCTTTGTAACTTTTAAATGTAAAGGCAGTTGCTAAAAGACAGTACCTTAAGTATTACAGTGTAGCAAAGAGGTTTTCTTTACAGGCAAGTAAGCAGAGTTATTTAGAACACATTCCACATCCATTTGTTTAAAATTTCCCATAAGAATGATATATTCTTCTGTCCTGTAGTTCTTTAGAGCTGTAGCACTTGTTTAGCCTTCCAAATGTTGTTTTTGGATCAAAAGATATGAAAAGAGTAGTCTCAGACAGGACTTACTTTTGAAGAGATGCAAAAAGGTGGATTTTGCCTGGTCAGCTGTTTCCAAGGATATTTTTTTCTTCTTTGTAATAAAATGTAAAGTTGCAGGATATCTCATTTGGAAACAAATCTTATTTTCAATGAAGTAATTGCAGCATTTGCCGAGTTTCTGTCGATTTTGTTTAATTTGTAAAGGAAGATCTTGAGTAATCATAACGCTTTCCATGTAACATTCTTTTTAATCTTATAAGCTGACAGTATCTGTTGAACATGTGCTGAATTAAGCAGTCCAATATTGATTTGTCTAGGAAAATCACTTGTTTGTGTATGCTTTATAGCTCTGTGAGCTCTTTCGATCACTATCTCATCCAGGAGATTTTTATTAGCCAGTAGATGGCTTAGTATTTCTTTTATTATTGGAATAAGTTGTGAATTATCAAAGCTCTCTGGAATACCTCTTATGATAAAATTATTTCTCCAGCTTCTAGCTTCCAACATTTTCTGCTGTAATTCTTCAATTATGGTGTCACTGGTTTGTGCATTTTGCTGCAGTTCATTTATTTTTAGCTCATTGTCCATAATTTTAGCTTAATTTTGTTCAAGCCAAAAGCACAATTTGGTCCAGAGTAGAGCCAAATGTAGTTAGCTTATGAGAGAAACCCTGCACTTCTGTTTGTAAAGCAGTTTTCAGATTCTCCAGTGTTAAAGGTTGTTCCTGCTTTAATCTTTGAGACATTTTATCAGTTTCTTGTTGTTGCTTGTTAATTTTTTGCCTTTTAGAAGTGGTTTCTTTCTTAGGAGTAGTAATTGCAGACAGTTTGGTTTTTGTGATCACAGTTTCCATCCAATCTGGCTGATTCTTCATTAATCTTGTATAGTTTCCTAGTAGTAGTGCAGAATTTTAAATAAGTCTGGTTATGAAAGCTGTTTTTCTTGTTACTTTCCTCTTATTAGGCCTGCTAGTCTTGAAGAATCCACACCATGCGGTTCAGGGCTCTGTTTCCAACAAATAATTATTTTTCCTTCAGAATGAGAGAATCTTTGAAAAATAAAAATGAAACATGCAAGTACTCGTATTTCTGCTTTAATCCACTGATGTTTGGTATACTTTTCCTAAGTAATGCGTTGGTTTGAAGTCAAATTATAGTATAGGAATGCAGGAGCTGCACTGCCAATGTGCTTACAGGCTGTCCACCATTTTGGAATCTCCTACCTTTAATTTTTTTTATCTGTTAGATTTTTCTATGGTTTTATACAACAATGTTTTATCATTACTATCTTATATGATACTTTTCTATCTTTTTCTATATCATCAAATTTTATTTTACACAAAAATATTTTTTTGGTAACATTTCTTCATTGATATATGCTCTTTTTTACCATATCCTAAATGTTATCATATCTACACAATTTTACTATTACTCTATAATCTTTTTTTATTTATCTACTTTTAACACTTTTTACAAATTTAAAGCAGCAGCACACACCACTGGGTTAATTAACCATAGACATCTTTCCTCTTTATTTACATTAAATACTATTTTACTGGGTTTAATCTAGAACCCCATATTAATACAAAAATATCTGCAATAATTCTGTTTCAAATACTGTTGGCAACATGAATACACTTGCTAAGTATGCTGTTTTCCCCATCAGTACTGAATTTATCAAATAAACCTTTTTTCTTAAAAATAATGTACATGTTCCCCAGAAATGGCAGGTTTGTTTCATTTCAACTATCTTTTCCCACTGCATTCTACTTACAGCTTTATTCCCAAATTTCATACCAAGCACAGAAATTTCATTCATTGTAAAATATACACCTGCTGTCTTCACTACATCTAAACCTTTACATTTTTCTTTATTTAAAGCCATCCCCATCACCTCTAGACACCCATTTATGCAAATTATTTCTTTTATCCAAATGTTTGCAATTATAATATCTGCATATGCTAACAGAAATGAAGTCTTAACCCTTCAAGTATTATACACCCAACTCCATCATTCTGTAATTTATTTCACATTCTATCACATTCATAACTACTGCAAAGAGTATAAGACTCATTGGACATTCCTGTCTTACACTAGACGTCATATATACCCCTTGGCTTAACAGACCACTTGCAAGTATTTTTACTTTATTATTGCTATATGCCAACATATATAAATTTCCTGACCTTCTCACTTATATTATCTTCTTTCATTATTACCCATACAATTTTATGTCCAATTGTATCAAATGCCTTAAGGTCTATTATGATTTTTGTTGATTCTTTTCTATTCATAATACCATCTACAATTTCTCTATCATTAATAACTCTTAACACTTCCCCTTTATACCATATATATGCTATCTTCCACAATATTTTCCATTTTAGTTTCATATATCTTTTGTATTATTTTCATAGAGATCTTATTATTCTTCAATACTATTGGTCTCTTGTTTAACTGTCTTCTACACGGAATTTAAGTATTCCACTACATAATTATTTCTACATAAAATTTTCATTTAACCATTCATTCAAAATCTTTAAAACCATTTTTGGCAATCCCTTAAATTTTTACACATTACTTATAACTTCTCATTTTTTCTTATATAATTTCCTTTCTTTTTATGCTTGCCTCTTAAATCACAATTAGTTTCCTATTATTATAATCTTCATATTAACTACATAGTGTAAAATCTGATTAAATAAGCTTTTCCTTTCTTTATAATTAGTATAACCATGTACTGTTAAAATTCTATATACTCATTCTTTCTATTTTACATCTACAATGGTTAATATTCCCCTTTTTGCTAAAGTTACTCATAATATCTTTACTGTACTTCTACAGAATACAGCTCTTCAAGAACATCTCTCATTTCCCAAACTCCAGATTATCTTTTCATAGTTTTTCTGCAACCTTTCTTCATTTGCTAAAAATCTTGAGTCTAATTAAATCTACATCACATGTATTACATAGCTACAAAATCTCCATTCTTCTTACGATAGTCTTAATACTATTCACATTTACAGAAAGCACTCAAATTTTCATTTTACCTTTTCATCCATAGATTCATGGTTTCATAAGTTCATACCTAATCACTACGCTAGCTTTTTAAAAAGGCAATTCTAAGCCTAGCCAATTTTCCTTACAAATGTGAGAATCAAACACTGCACCTTTTGTTTGTGAATCAAACACCTTAACCATGACACCAATCCCCAATCATTAAATATATATATTCTTTTTCATCCATTTCCTTTTTTTCTTTTGCCCTTATCCCTTTAAATGGTCTTTTTTGTCTTTTACACTTTTAACAATATAATTCTTTTTTCTTTTAATTCCTCCCAATGTATGTCTTCATCAATTTCAGAACTTTCTTCTGTCCTCTTTTTGTCTAAAATGTTCTTCTATTTCTACTACTTTGAAAATTTCTTCTCTTTATTCATTTTTTTTCCTTACTCTTACTTTAATTTTTTCAGATCTATCCATAAATGTCCAATTATGCTACATTTATAACATTTCAATTATTTTTTTTTTTGCATCATGTCCCATTTCCCCCAAATATAACATTTTCTTTTACCGGTTACTTATCAAATGTTGTTTTCCACAAAAAAACAATTTAGGTTGTCCCTAGTATTGTATGACACCCCTATTCCCCTCTACATTTACTATACTTGGTATATGTACACTTTTCTCTTTCTTTAACACAATATTACAATCCCATCCATCAGTCCATAAACCCATTTTATCATAAACTTGCAATGTCCAGCATTTTTTTATATAAAGTTTTCAAATCTCTTTTCAAAGTCTATTTCCACCTCTGTTCGAAACTGTATATGAATTTTCTTTTTTTGTCTCCCTCTTAAATGCTTTTATTGCAAAGATTCTATGGGTTAGTCATTTCATATTCAAGAAAAATGTCAC
Organism: Protopterus annectens; assembly: GCF_019279795.1. Taxonomy (NCBI): domain Eukaryota; kingdom Metazoa; phylum Chordata; order Ceratodontiformes; family Protopteridae; genus Protopterus; species Protopterus annectens. Next base: position 88,204,177 of record NC_056725.1, read on the forward strand.
AAAATGTCTCTAAGAAAAAATGCTCTTACCTGATGTACTTTTACACCCAAAGAAGCTATTAAATTGTCCCACACTTTATACCTGTCCATTTCTTTGTCTTCTTTACTTTGAATCCTTACCACATACTTCCATTTTACATTTTCTTTTCTTCTGCCTTCTTTTCTGTTACTCTCCTTTTGCCTTGTTTTACTTTCATTGCATAGGTTTTGTTTTCTATCTTGTCACTATTCTTCAGAATGGTCTCTATATTCTCCTTTAGTATTTTCTCCATAATGCCCCCCCCCCCTGGAAATATCTCCATTTTCTGGCTCACTCTGCATCACAATTTAAGTAAATTATCCCACAACCTTCTCGACTGGAGGCTTGTAATCCTATATCCATCATCTGATGATTCATCTACATCACACAGATATTTATTTGCAATATCTCCTCAGAATCCTGCACACATTCTCCAGTCTCGAGACTTGCTTTCTCCTCCATTTCCCTCACCATTCCATTATCTCCTTCTCGTTTCTATGAATCGCCTCTGTGCCTGGAATAGAAACAGGAAGTGTTCCTGCAAAATGGGTCCTACTCACAATGACGAAGAGTAGGGGAAGCTCTCTGGTGCCATCTTGGGTCTCCCCTGAAAAACAGGCTACTAGTCTAGCTGGGTTAGCCAGGCCAAAGGATAAATAAAATAAAAAAATATGAATTTAATTTGATAACTGGTTATATTATGCTGCTGGATCAGTTCTGGAGAAGGCTTTCCCCTTACTGCTAGGTTAAAAGGGGTGGTCTGTCTAATACTGGATATAATTTCCTTACCACACACAATACCAAACATATTTTAGCATCAAAAACTGTACATGTTTTATTTTTGTCAGCAAGGACGGCCCCTGATTTTTTTCCCACATCTGAAAATTCTTGACACAAAAGACTATCCACACCACCTCATTATCTATGTGTAAAGTACAGTTTCCTTGACAAATGCATTAGTAATGGCCTCTTACTTCCTAGAAAGTTGCAAACTAGTTCTTGCAGGTGGAACACCTTATATTTAAAAATAATGTGTGATTTGGTAGTGAAGCCACAATGTAAGAAGTTGTTCACGCAAGGTTATTTCTTATCCATAACATTTGCAATTATATAGAAATCATTGTCTAGTACTTAACACCAACAAAATGATGTTATAGGTTCATAGGTTCATACTAGGCTATCTGCCCAAGGGCATTTATAAGCCTAGCCCATAGTTATGTGGCTTTCGCCACCCCTTTAGTTTGAATAAAAACTATGCCTATCATTTTGCTGTGCCTCTGTCAAGCAGTGACACTGAAGTAATCCCTGGGGTATATCTGCGATCTCCCATCCATTGGTCAAGATTCCTCTTGAACAAGGCCAGCGAGGTGCTCTGCCTCACATGTACCGGGATTTTGTTCCACAGCATAGGGAGTCTCTGGGTGATGAATCTGTCCCTCCAGCACGTTCTATTTATAACCGTGTCAAGGTTCAAGTCTCCCGCCCTTGTGGTTCTGAGGGATCTAGATTTTTTGAGGTGAAGCATATTCATCAAATCTGGGTTTGACATGGCCTTATGTCAGGCACAGGTCACCTCTGAGCAAGCGGTATGAGACTGAATAGAGCTGGAGTTCTTTCAGTCGGGCAGCATAAGACATATTTTTGAGACCCTTTATCCTTTTGGTGAGGAACTTTTGGGGCCTTTCAAGCTGCAGCAGGTGTCTGGTCAGATACATTCCGAACGGGGCATTGTACTCAATCATAGATCTAATGAGTGATGGGTACAGGGGGACGATGACCTCCCTTGATCTAGATGTGAATCCCTTCATGATCAGGTGGGCGATATAGAAGGTTTTCCTAACTACTTTAGCAACATGAGTGTCAAGCGAAGGCTACTGTCAACCTGGGTCCCCAGATCCCTGATGACTTTTTCTGTGCTCAGTGGATTGCCACCTATATGGTAGCTAGGGGTAACCTTGTTTTTCCCGAAGGGTATGACTACGCATTTTTTGGCGTTTAACTTCAGGCCATGGCTCTGGCACCAGTTATCCGTTTCTGTGAGGCCCTTCTGGAGGATATCTGTGTCAGATGTGTTTTCGACTATGGCGCCCAGTTTGCAGTCATCTGCAAACTTTGTCAGCCATAACCCTCCTGTGTTTGCTTGTACTTCAGAAAAGTAGATGCCGAACAAGAGTGGACCCAGGACTGAGCCCTGTGGGACACCACTTGTGACAGGCTTTGAGTCTGACATGGCTCCAGCAACTCTGACCCTGTGGGTTCTGTCACTTAGCCAGTTTGCAACCCATCTTGTGATGTATGGGTTTACATTCAAGCTGATGAGTTTTTCGATGATACCTGAGTGGGGTACTGTGTCGAAGGCCTTTGCCAGGTCGAGGTAGGCTGTATGGACTGCCTTTCCCTCGTCAATGGCCTTGGTGACCGTCTCGAAAAAGTCAACCAAGTTTAAGAGGCAGGATCTGCCTTTGACAAAGCCAAACTGGGTTGGATCCAAAGTCTGCAAGTTCCCTATGTCTTTATTTATGAGTTCCATTATGATCCTCTCCATGGCTTTGCAGATAAGGCTTGTCAAGCTAATGGGGCGGTAATTTCCAGGGTCTGTGGAGGCACCGCCCTTATGAAGTGGGACCACAGTCGCCGTGCGCCACACCTTGGGTACGTATCCTGAAATGAGACTAAGATTAAACAGCTGTCCTAACTGTGGGTTTAATTCCTCGTTGAGTTCGTGAAGCACACAGCCGGGGACACCATCCGGTCTCACGGATGCTGTGTTTTTTGCCTTAGTGAGGGCAGTTCTCACCTGGGCGTTGGAGATGTTTGGGGGGCTACAATCCTCTGGAATAGATGATATTTCTCGTTTTGGGGGGGAGGGGGGAGAGAAGTTTGCACTGAACCTGTCAGCCAGTATGTTGGCAATGTGTGTAGGTTCAGTAATTTTCACATCATTTTGAACTAATTCTGAGCATATCTGGGAGTTTCCTCCTAGGTTTCTAACATAGCTAAAGAAGGCCTTATGATTGTCTTGTCCTTGGCGATTTTTCTCTCAAAATTTGCCTTTGATGATTTTATGAGAGCTCTTAGTTTTTTACTTATAATGATCAAAGGTGTCTTACCTTTCAAGGATTTTGCTCTATCTTGTAGTAGCTTCCTCCTTTTGTTGTAGAGCTTGTTTATGGCTGGGGTCCACCAGACTGGACGCTTGCCTTTGGTACAGAGAGTCTTAGTTTTGTTTGGGATTGCCTGATCCATGCAGTCCTGTAGGTGCTGGTAGAAGCCATTTGTAAGTGATTCAGCAGTTTGAGTAATGTTTACCACTGGCTCAGGGGCCTTAAAGGAGACCACACTAGTTTTTAGAAGTGTGAAATCGGCTTTTGAGAAGTTTTTCACTGTGGTCTTTTTTGTTTCAGGTGGGGGCAGGATGAGGACCTCCAGCGAGATTAGTTTATGATCTAATCTCACCAGCGAGGGGTATACTTCCGGTGTTAAACATTTTGATCCCATGTTCGTGATGATGAGATCAAGTATGTTTTCTCCTCTTGTGGGGATGGTGACTAGTTGTTCCATGGCATTTGAGTTTATGAACTCCAGGAATCTTTGGGTTAGAGTGTTTGGGCTTGAGTAATGTTCCCAGTCTATATTAGGGTAGTTGAAGTCACCTAGTATGATGGTGTTTGGAGATGCATTTATCCCCTCCAATGTTTTCAGGAAGGCCATGTGAGGTTCCTGAGTTTGAGAGGGTGGCCTGTAACATGCTACAAATTGCAGAGCAGTCTTGCCTATGGTTAATTGCACCTGGATGGTCTCCGATGCATCGTGCGTTGCCACCAACCTTGAGGTGTGGGTGTCCTTTATGAATATGGACACCCCTCCTTTCTTGGTGTTGTCCGGATTTTGGGGCCGGAACGCATGATACGAGGTGAAACCTGTTAGTGCTGGGGTGCTCTCAGGAGCCTTGAACCAGGTTTCTGTCACAGCACAGACATCGATGTTCTCCATATTGAGAAGGGCCTCGAGTGCGTGCATCTTGAGATTGAGACTTCTGGCATTGAGCAGCATTACCCTTACTTTTTTTCCTTTTTGGTGTTCTAGGGTGGTAGGTTTAGAATTTGAGCCTTGCCTAAAAAAGGCACTATGTTGAGAGAGCTCAGCCTCCAGTTTGGCCGTATAGTTGCATCTCTCGCATGTATTTGTGTTTTGTGGGAGAAGGAGAGGATTGTCTGTGTACATGAGGCAATTGTAACATTGCCTCAATATTCCCAGGTTCACCAGTTGAGCTGGAGAGGACACTAGCAACTGATCCCTCGACATACTAGAAGTAGTAGATAAAGAGACTTTCAAAGGACTCCGGGGGAAGTGGGTTTTAGGCTGGTGGGGTACTATCTATAATAAGAGTGCTTTATCAAGGTGCAACTACTGTAGGAGTAAGTGCTAGGCTTTACAGATAGGGAATAGTCTACTTGGGAATCAAGTAGAGATGAACTTTTCAGTTATAGGATATGCTGGTTAGATCAGCAGTACAGCTCGAGGAATGTAGTTAACGGAAAATTTGAAGAGTGGAATTTAGATGGCCCGAATAGTTTAACCTTGTTTAACCGCCGCTGCTCTTGTGATGGTAACTATAAACGAAAACTGTGTACAACAATGAAAATAAATCAATTAATCACATTTTAATATAAAATTACAAATGATTTTGCAAAAATTAACACAAGTAGTATGACAATAAATTGCATGAAAAGTGAGTACGAGGATGAAAAGGATCAGTCAAGGCCCGGGTTAACAATGACCACCACCAATACTGTTAGCCATTGGGGTGTTGGCAGAAACTGGGCTACTGTTGGCTGAAGGAGGAGAAGAAGAAGAGGGGGAAGGCATGCCCAAAGGCAGGAGAGAGGAGAAAGGTTAGGAGTGTGGTAGTGAGGGTAGGAACTTTTAATGTTGGCAGCATGACTGGTATAGGGAGAGAGCTAGCTGATATGATGGACAGAAGGAAGGTGGATATATTGTGTATACAAGAGACCAGGTGGAAGGGAAGTAAGGCCAGGTGTATTGGAGGTGGGTTCAAATTGTTCTATCATGGTGTGGATGGGAGGAAAAATGGGGTAGGGGTTATCCTGAAGGAACAGTATGGCAAGTGTGTTTTGGAAGTTAAGAGAGTGCTGGATAGTGATGTTTATAAAGTTGGAAATTGATGGTGTTATGATGAATATTGTTAGTGCATATGCTCCACAGGTTGAGCGATGGATGAGAAAGAAACATTTTGGAGTGAGATGAATAAAGTGATGGTGAGTGTACCTAGTGGTGAGTGTGTGGAGATTGGAGTGGATTTCAATGGGCTTGCTGGTGAAGGGAACAGAGGGGATGAAGAAGTGATGGGTAGGTATGGTGTTAAGTACAGGAATATGAAAGGTCAGATGGTAGTGGCTTTTGTGAAAAGGATGGACATGGCTGTGGTGAATATAATTTTAAGAAGAGGGAGGAGCACAGTGGATGAAGATGCACAAAGGTGGAGTAGATCCTATGTAGGAGGGCCAGTCTGAAGGAAACTGGAGACTGTAAAGTGGTTACAGTGGAAAGTGTAGCTAGGCAGAGTAGGATGGTGGTCTGTAGGAAGACATTGATCAGGAAGAGGGGGAGTGTGAGGGCAGTGACAAGGATCAAATGGTGGAAGCTGAAAAAGGGTGATTGTGGGGTGGAGTTCAGGGAAGAATGAAGGCAGGCACTGGGTGGCAGTGAAGAGTTACCAAACAGCTAGGTAACTACAGCAGAGCTGGTAAGAGAGACCGCTAGAAAGGTGCTTGGTGTTACATCTGGACAGAGGAAGGAGGATAAGGAGACCTGGTGGTTGAACTAGGAAGTACAAAAGAGTACACAGAGAAAAGTTGGTGAGTATAAGGAGAAGAGAGGTGGTGAAGGCTACAGATAAGGCGTATGGAGAGCTGTATGAAAGGCTGGACACTAAGGAGGGAGAAAAGGACCTGTACCAATTGGCTAGACAGAGGGACCGAGCTGGGAAAGATGTGCAGTAGGTAAGGGTGATAAAGGAAACGTACTCAAGCGAGGAGAGTGCGTTGAGCAGACGGAAAGAGTACTTTGAGGGGCTTATGAATGAACAGAATGAGAGAGAGAGAGAGAAAAGGTTGGATGATATGGGGATAGTGAATCAGGAAGTGTAATGGATTAGCAAGGAGAAGTAAAGACCGCTATGGCGAGGATGAAGAATGGGCAGGCTGTTGGTCCAGATGACATACTCGTGGAAACATGGAGATGTTTAGGAGAGACAACAGTGGAGTTATTAACCACATTGTTTAATGAAATCTTGGAAAGTGACAGGATGCCTGAGGAGTGGAGAAGTGTTTTGGTACAGATTTTTAAGAATAAGGGGGGTGTGCAGAGATGCAGTAACTACAAAGGGATAAAACTGATCAGACACAGCATGAAATTATGGGAAAGAGTAGTGGAAGCTAAGTTAAGAAGGGTGGTGGTGATTAGTGATCACCATTATGCCGGGAAAGAGCACTTCTGAAACAATATTTGCTCTGACAGTGTTGATGGATAAGTAGAGAGAAAGTCAGGAGGAGTTGCAGTGCATCTTTGTGGATTTAGAGAAAGCATATGACAGGGTACCTAAAGAGGACTTATGGTACTGTATGAGGAAGTCGGGAGTGGCAGAGAAGTATGCAAGAATGGTACAAGATATGTACTTGGGTAGTGTGACGGTGGTGAGGTCTGCAGTAGGTGTGACAGATGCATTTAAGTTGGAGGTGGGATTACAACAAGGATCAGCTCAGTCATTTCTTATTTGCAATGGTGATGGACAGGTTGACAGAAAATCAGACAGGGGTCCCCATGGACTATGATGTATGTGGATGACATTGTGATCTGTAGTGAGAGTAGGGAACCGGTTGAGGAGAACCTAGAGAAGTGGTGATATGCTCTAGACAGGAGTGGAATGAAGGTCAGTAGGACTAAGACAGAATGTGTGTGTGTGAATGAGAGGGAAGACAGATGAATGGTGAGGATGCAGGCAGTAGAGTTGGCGAAGATGGATGAGTTTACATACTTAGGATCAACAGTTCAGAGTAATGAAAAAAAAAAAGGGAGCCTGGTTAAGGGGCCATGACAGAGTTCAAATTAATGGGCTACCTTTTCATTCTTGGATGGAAAAATGACTGATTAAAAGCCTTTGTTTTAAAGCAGAGAGCAAGTAAATTAAAAAGAATACAGAATATTATAAGGTTGTTTTTCTAGCCCTTGCAAATATCTATACTAAGTAGCTTTTCTGCAGCTTGTTTCCATGGAGACAGTCTGGTAGAGAAACTGGAGACAGTTTGGTGGAAGGTGACTGGCTGAAAGAAAATAAAAAAAAAAAACAACAGAGAAACTGGCTAGGACAATGTTTCCTGAAAACAATAAGGGGTTTTCCCAGGTGTGACAGCTTTAAAGATAATACAAAACCAGTTAGACTAAATAAACTTCTCTCAGTTGTTTTAAATGCATTGAGGATACTAATATAAACAGGTGCTTTTGTTTTTTTCTTGTTCACCCTTCTCTTTTTCTTTGCCCAGTTTTGAAAAACGTAGACACTGCAATGAAAAAAGAATGAAGAGGAGATGGGGGGAGAGAACAAGGGTCTGTTTAACATAGTATGACAAAATAAAAATAAAGTGCACTTTTTCCCATGCTTGCATAGGGAATGACTGGGTAAAAACCACAGGCATTATCCAGTAACAAGTTTATTACAAAGCATGTAAATGAAAAAGAATATTAAATACTGTAAGTCTTTCTTTCTGATAAGGTACCCTTAGCAGTTCAGTGTCTGGTTTGCATGTCACTAGACAACAATTTCATAAAGAAAAATGGCATGGAGAAAGTGTTTACTGAAAGCATTCAAGTGTTTTCTCAACTGGGAGAGTTGTATAGATAACAAAATTAACTAGCATTTACTAATCGCACAGGCTGCACCATGAGTCTTAGCATGGCTATCCTTTCTTTTTGGTTAATTTTAGCCTGTCTGTGAAGCTATCAACTTAGAACTTATGTTCTTATTAGGAAACAAAAAAGTACAGTTGTGTACCTACCATAAATGTAGATGTTAAGAGTGTATTCACTGTTGCAGTCATTACTCTTGGGTTATCCTGCTGGAAGGCTACCCTCAGTCGGCCAGAATTCCAAAGTCTAGGTCCGGCGTTGGTTGCTGTCGCCTCTTCCCGGACGTCAGTGTGCCAGGGGTATAAAAGATGCAGCCGACGCAATTTTCTTCAGTTTTTCTTGCCCCAGATGTCAGGTGCCCCAAAATTTGTAGGCTGTAAAATATGCCAATAAAAATGCATGCACAAAAATAACATCTCCTTCATCTACAAGCAAATACACCAAAAAGGTTGTATAGGATAGAGAGGTGCAGATAAGTCCCAGCAAAGAAAAGGGGGATGGTGGGTGGGTAACCTGGACTGCAACAGTGAATACACTCGAACATCAACATTTATGGTAATTACACAACTGTACTATGTTCACCGTGTTTCACTGTTGCAGTCATTAATCTTAGGTTGAATCCCAAAGCTGTTGCAGTCATTAATCTTAGGTTGAATCCCAAAGCTGAGGAAGGGCATCTGGGCTAAATAGGGTTAAGAGAGGCTATGAGGCCCTGCAGAACTGTAGTGGCAAAGCCTGCTCTGACTTAGAGTAAAGAGGTAAGTGGTAGTGCTTTGTGAAGATGTGTACTGAACTCCAAGTTGCAGCCTCCAAGATATCTTTGGTTGGTACTGCTCTGAGGAAGGCTGCTGCTCTGGTGGAATGAGGCCTAATGCCCTTAGGCACTGATTTGCCATGTTGAAAATAGCAGAAACGGATGCAATGGCCTATCCATTTAGAAATAGTCTAGCCTTTCCTTGTGATCCTGCAGCATATGACACTAAAAGTTGCTCAGTCTTTCTGAAAGCTTTAGTTCTGTCCAAGTAGAAGAGTAACTGCCTGTGTATGTCCAAAGAATGCAGAATTTTCTCACCCTTGTTCTATGGATTTGGATAAAAGGTAGGCAAGTGAATGGTTTGGTTAAGGGCCACACTGGACACCACCTTAGGCATAAATGTAGGGTTTGTCCTCAGAGAAACCCTGTCTGGATGAAAAATGATGAAAGGCTCCACAGCCATGAGTGCTTGTAGCTCTGAGACTCGCCTTGCAGAGGTTACTGCTAGGAGCAGAGCTGTTTTCCAGGATAAGAATTTTATATCTGCTGTTGATGCTGGCTCGAAAGGAGGCAGTGTGAGTTTTTCCAAAACATAATTGAGGTCCCAGGCCGGAATTGGTGCTCTCCTTGGAGGTCTAATGTTTTTGGCCCCTCAGATACTGCCTTATTAAAGGATGAGAAAACATAGGTGGTTCCGTATTGTAATGGGCTAAATGGCAGAGGCATGAATTGATGTGAAAGAAAGGCCTTTGTTTAGCATCTCAGTTAGGTATTGCAAAATCTGAGGGATATTTGGTACACACATGTCACTGCCTTGTTCCTGGTTCCAAGCACAGACTCTCTTCCATTTTTCTGCATAAGATTTTCTGGTACTGGGCTTCCTGGCCTCCAAAATAACATCCATAACTGCTTTTGAAAGAGAAGTGTTCTGAATGGCTATATTATCCGCCATGCTGCCAGATTTAAGGTTCTGAGTTGGCTGTGCAGGATCTGATTGTTTTGTTGGGTCAGTAAGTGAAGTTTGAGGCAATATCCATGCTGGACCTTGTGACAAGATCTTTAGAACTAGGTACCAGTGCTGGTGTGGTGCGTCTGGTGCAATCAGTATCATTTTTGGCTTCTCTTGTCTGACCTTTAGGAGTAGCCTGGGAAGGAGAGGCAGTGGGGGAAAAGCATATACCATTAGATTTTTCCAGCTGAAGGATAGGGCATCCACTTTCCATGCTTGCTTGTGATAAATCCTGGTGCAAAATCTCTGCAATTGGCAGTTGTGAGGGGAGACAAATAGATCTATGTCTGGGCATCCCCATTTCCTTATTATCATGCTTAAGACTTGTGGATCCAGTTTCCATTCGTGGGGATCCATGAGGTTTCTGCTTAGTTCGTCTGTCAGAGTATTTGTTTTTCCTGGCAGGATTTGTGCTTGCAGGTGAACCTGAAAAGCCAATGCTGTGTCCCATAGGGTCATTGCTTGTCTGCAGAGGGGGTAGGAATGTGCACCTCCCTGCCTGTTTATGTACCACATGACCGTTGTGTCGTCTGTCTTGATCAGTAACTGTCCTGGATGAAGCAGGTCCTTGAAAGCTGTCAGGGCATTTTGAATAGCTAGCATCTTTTTTGATTGATGTGAAGATGCATCTGGTTTGCAGGCCATGTGCCCTGAATACATTTTCCTGCCATATGGGCCCCCCAGGCATAGTCTGATGCATCCGTTGTCAGTGTCTGCCTGTGGGTAATATGAATGGCAGACCCTTGTTGTGGTTTCAGGCTTCTGCCCACCATCAAAACTCCTGTTGCAGGCAGGGAATGCGTGCAATTACTGTCTCCAGGCTGTGGCAATGCTAAGTCCAAACACTTTTTAGATACCATTGTAGTTTCCTCATATGCAGTCTGACATATGGAATTAGAATAATGCAAGATGCCATGAAACCCAAGGCCTGCAGGATTTTCCTTGCAGATAAGTGGGTTTTTGTTGACAATTTCTTGAAGTAGTCAGTTGCTTTTGTCTGGCATGAGATAAGCCACCTGGGCAGTTGTGTTTAAGCTTGCACCCAGGAATATTATCTCTCGAGAGGGCACTAGTTTTGATTTCTTTTCGTTTACTGTGTATCCTAGGCCAATTAGTAATCTTTTTACAAACGCCAGATGCTTTAGAAGAATGTCTTTGTTCTCTGCTTGAATTAGGCAGTCGTCCAAGTAGGGATATATTTGAATTCCTTTTTGTCTGCAAAATGCAATCACTGGTGCCAGGCATTTTGTGAAGACCCTGGGCGCAGTAGATAAGCCAAAGGGCAGTGCAGAGAATTGGTAATGCATTGAGCCAGCTATAAATCTGAGGCATCTTCTGCAAGATTGTCTGACTGGGACATGCAGGTATGCCTCTTTCAGGTCCAAAGTTATGAGCTAAGCCTTGTTGCCCAGCATGGGCAGTAGCTGCTGTAGAGTAAACATCTTGAATTTTGGAATTTCCAGAAACATATTTAGTATAGACAGGTCCAGTATTGGTCTCCAGGTTTTGTCCTTTCTGGGTACTAGAGAGAGTCTGGAGTAAAACCATTGCCTCTGCTCTTGTTGTGGTACTTGCTGAATGGCCCTCATGTCCATGAGGGCTGTAATTTGTTTTTGTGCCTCTGCCCACCGATTGTGTGGCAGGTCTGGCATAACCTTTTGACCTTGGTAGGGTGTGAAAATGGAACCTGTAGCCTTGGGACACTATGTTCAAGACCCATTTGTCTTGGGTAACCATTTTCCAATTTGATGAAAAAAGTGCTAGTTTTCCCCCCAAGGGGGCTGCCAAAAGAAAAGTGCTTGGATCTGGTAGAGAAAAGTAATTGGGACCGTTTCCTGTAAAGTTGTGATTTGTCTTCTCCGCTTTTGGAGGTAGAAGCACCCCATTGTTTAGGCCTGTATGAGCCTTGGGGCTGAGATCTGCCTCTGGGATGCCTGTATCTGCCTCTTTGTGGTCTGTGAAACTGGAAAGGAACAATTTTTAGAGGGCCAGTTCCTGCTAAACCTGGGTGACTGTACCTGTAAGAAATCCTTGACTGTCTGCATGGATTTTGCTTTATCCTCCATTTTTTTCAACACCTCTTCTGATTTAGTACCAAACAAAGTATCATGCTGTAATGGTGCATCTAATAATTTTGCTTCAACATGATCAGGCAGATTCTGTTCCTTTAACCAAGCATGCCTCCTAATAACAGAACCTGTAACAGTGGCCCTGCAAGAAGCCTCCAGTGAATCATAACCGCATTACAAAGTATGCTTTCCCACTTGTTCAGCTGTATGCAATAAATCCTGCAATTCCTTGTTCTCTGAACATTCAGTATTTGTCAACATTTTCTGTTTAAGCAGTGACATTAAATATTGCTGATATTTAAGCGTATGAAACTGACAATTTAAAGCCCTTACAGCCAGGGTAGCAGAAGTGGAGACTTTTTCCCCCATCTGTCTAGAGCCCTAGAATCCTCATCAGAAGGGTCTAGAGCCCTAGAATCCTCATCAGAAGGGACACTTTTTTTGCAGTGGAAGCTTTAACCCCTTTGGGACCCTGAGATATAGTTTCTGGGTCAGCAGCGGGGCTTTTATATAGGAATTTATGAGAATCCAGGACCCTGTAGTATCTGTCTGGCTTAGCAGGTGCAGGGGGTAAAGAGTCAGGGGACAGGCCGGACTCTGAAAATACATCTACAAAGTCCAGAACAGGTGGAATAGCAAGGGGTCTGTGCTGAGGAAGTAGCAGAAAGTCTGAGCCTTTTCTTAGATTCAGAATAATCTTGGATCTCCCAGTGGAAATGCTCCCTCATGGTATGCAGGGTTTCCCCAAAAGAATAATCCTCAGGAGGAGAGGCTGAAGGAATGGATTCTTCAGCATCAGAATCCTCATAGGGAAGCATAGAGTAATCCTGTTCAGAAGAGGAATCAGAGGAAATACAAACCTGATCAGAAGAATCATACTCTGTCTCTTGCCCAGGCCTCTCATCAGGAGGGGGATGGGAGCCCCTGATCAAACCAATTAGGTCTTAAGCCATTTTGAGCATCTGTTTTTTAGACATGGAAGTCAGAGGGAGAATGCTGTACTTGTTTCTTTGTCTTTAGAGCTGCTTTAGTCTTTGAAGCTGAAGATGGCTTAATATATAGTTGTGTAGGTCTGAAGACACCCTCAGAAGCTGATGCATGCTCAGCGGCTCCGGACCCATCTGAGGGAATGATTTCAGAGTGTCCAATACCTTGAGTTTCCGGAGGCCCAGTCAGCTCCACGGGGGAGTCTGAAGCGGCCTGCGGCTCTGAAGTAGCTGGCGCCAGGGACTGCGAAAGCGCCTCACTGAGAACCGGCGACTGGCCTAGCAGAGGCTTCGTCGGTTTTGAACCTTGGATGCCTATCCTTTTCCTTGTCCTTGCGTTTTTTGTAAACTCCGGTTGTCGGCTGGTCCGACGGCATTATATAATTAAATCTTCGGCCAAAGTAATGAAATGCAAAATCGAACAGACGCTTGATAGTGCGTTGGTTAAATCTAGCACAAAACTGACAGCTAGCAATGTTGTGATCAGGGCCTAGGCAAGGAATACAGTAAGAGTGAAAATCCTTAAGGTATTTGCTTCCCACAAGAAATACAATTGTTAACTTTTTCTGACATCGGTCTGGAGCAAGAAAAAAGTTTCCCCAATGGGGTACTTAGCTTTAATGAAGACTTTGGTTCTGAAATTCGGATTTGAAAATCTCAGGAGTCGGCCGACCAGCACTTGCGAACTGCTTTTGCTTCGGGCACCGCGCAGCAAGAAAGACTGAAGAAAATGGCGTTGGCTGCATCTTTTATACCCCTGGCGCAATGACGTCAGGGAAGAGGCGACAGCAACCGACGCCGGACATAGACTTTGGAATTCTGGCCGACTGAGGGTAGCCTGCCAGCAGGATAACCCAAGAGTAATGACTGCAACAGTGAAACACGATGAACATCTTCAATATTTGAAGATGTACTTAGTTTTGTGTATTACTGTAAAGTTCGTAGGTTTTAAAAGGGTTTTTTTAGGGGGGTTGTTTGCTCTGAGGGCTTTCAAAAAAGCAAACAGTTATGCAAGATGTGACAGATGCAAATGGATATGACATGAAAACTGTATAAAAGAACAAACTGACGGACAGTATACACATGTAACAAAAAAGTTGGAACTAGACATTTAGCAAAAAAAGCAGTTATATATAAAAGGTGGTAATAATAACTATATAAAAAATGATGCTTTCTGTAATGTCTTTCAATCTAAGTGGTCTTAGAGATAAAAATAAAATAAAAGTAGTGAACTACATTAAAAAATGTAGAGTGCAAATAGCTATGCTACAGAAGACACACCTGGAAAGAACTGAACATGTGAATTTGATAAAGAAAGGTTTTCAAGATGGTTACTTTGCGGAATATTTGGAGCAAAAGAAAAGAGGAGTACTTATTTTAATTGCAAGTGGAGCTCCAATAGTGAGAGAAGATGAAAGAATATAATAATGGAAGATACATAGTACTAAGGGGCTACTGGCTAGGGAGGAGGATTACACTGGCATGCATTTACATCCCCCCTAAAAATGTATAATGGAGCTTAAGAAATTTCTAGAAGAAATAATCAGCTTTCAGCAAGGAATATTACTTATAGGTGGAGACTGGAATTTGGTTTGCAACAGTGAATATGTGTCTGGGGGCCTAGAAGGGATATATAACAAGGGAGGGTAGATTTTTGAAGATATTTATGAAAATGTTTGGCATGGAAGATGTGAATTCAAAAGGAGTTCTGAGTGAATTTACATATTACTCACAGAAATACAAAAACTGGGCTAGGCTAGATAGATTTTATATTGCAAAGGAACATGTGTGTTTAATTGAAGGTCTTGAAACACACCCAATAACTATTTCAGATCATGCACCAATAACTAAAATAAAAATGCAAGCTAATGAAATGTAAATGAGACTTTGGCGCTTCCCCACCTACTAGTTGAAAAGAGGAATATAACAAATGGGTTGTGGACTTATTTCACAAGCTACTAGGGAAGACAGACTTGTCTTCTGAAAACATAGCTAAGGAGTGGGATACAAAAGTGGAGTTTAAAACTAGGTTGGAAATAAAAGAAAGGGAGATGTGGCTAAACAGTAACAAGGATCATTTAGAGGGATTGACAAATTTTAAAGTATTGTAAAATAGGGGAAATCTCTCAGAAAAAGAAAAGCAGCCACTGCAGAATGCTAAACAGAAAATAAGGGATTACCTTGATAATATGCATGAGTTTAGAAAGATTGCTGTTAAGCAACCATTTTTTGATAAGAATTCTAGAGCACAAAAACTCTTAGCACAACTTGGGCAACAAAAAGTGGAAAGGGCAGTCACCAAGCTTAGGGAGCCTATAACAAGATAACAAGAGACCCTGTAGAAGTATTAGAAATATTTCAGAAATTTTATGAAAATTTGTATAAAGCAGAGAAATATGGAAATCAAGAAAAAAGGTAGAAATGGAAATGTTTACGGAAGAATATGCCAAAGAGGTAAGATGAGGGTCAATTACTAATAGTTAGGATAGGAAGGGAGGAGATAAAAATGGCTATGTATAACCAATCTACAGTACAGTCCCCAGGAATAGATGGTATTACTGTGGAAGTTACGAGGGGAAAAACTGATAAAGATCTGGAAGGTTTTGTTTAACAGTATTTTAAGAGGAGGAGAAGTTCCAGCATCCTGGAAGAAGGCGGTGGTAAAGGTAATACCTAAAGAGGGTAAAGATCCAGCAGATTCAGCTTCATACAGGCCAATTTCATTACTAAACCATGATTATAAAGTGTTTATGTCTACAATGGCTAAAAGAATGGCAAAAGTGATACCAAAATTGATTGATGTGGATCATTGGTTTTGTAGAGGGGAGGCAAACATTTGACAACCTTAACAGAACATTGATGATCCAGAGGGAAGCAGCATGTAAGAAGGTACCACTTTTATTGGTGGGTCTTGATGCAGAGAAAGCATATGACATAGACTGGGACTTCATGAGCAGGGGAATGGAAGCATTTGCTTTCCCTGATAAAATTATTAGGCTGATTAAAATATATGATAGATCGGAGGCATAAATTTAAGTGGGTGGGGTCCTCTCCGATTACTTCTGCTTGAGTAGAGAAGCCCGGGAGGTTTCCCACTTTCCCTTTGTTATTTGCACTGTATTTAGAACCACTGACAAAGAAAATAAAGTACTCAGAAATTCAAGGATATAATTGGTAAGGTAGTCAGAAAAAGCTGGCTCTACTTGCAGATATTACATTACAGTGTTGTGGAAATTTTAAGACCGTTTCAAATCTTCTCAGGATACAAAATTAATGAAGCTAAAACAAAGGCAGTAGCGGTAAATTATGTACCCACATACGAACTGGTCCAACAATAGCCATATTTATGGGGACATGATAAAATTAAGTATTTAGGAGTATGGATTAGAAACGACTCTATGGTGGCAGCTAAGGATATGTGGGAAGAGACACAACTGGAGATAATACAATAAATGAGAAACAAGAAGTTTTATTATATGGATAGGGATACTAAGGTATAAACCATTAAAATGTTTTTAGTCCCTTTAGTTTTATACACAGATCAGGCAGACTTTTAGCAACTGGAGGAGAAATTGTGGACAGCAATTAAAAAGAGTTGAAGGATTTTATCTGGGAAGGGAAGACAGCAAGGGTCAAGTGGAATAAGATGATTCTACCAAAAGAACAAGGTGGACTAGGATTATCTAATTTGAGGGGGTGTTTTAGAGCAACACAGTTAAGGCTCTTATACATAGCACAGGCAGAAAATTATAATTCAAGGTGGAAAGGGATGATGACGCAGGGAGGAATTTCAAGAAATAAGGAGAGATTGGGATTCTGGGTGCAGATTCTTAAGGAGAACAACCAAAATCATACAGAGTATTATATTCACAAAATAACGAGTATTCTAAGAAACAAACCAGCACAAGAATGGAGAAGAGAGATTTTGCCGATAGGGTTGACTGTGGTCAGGGATACAAATAGGGAAGAGAGGGCTGGACTTTATTGGAGAAAAATTGGCAAAGGAACCAAGGTTTTGGGAACAAATGACTAGAAAGGTAATAGAATGGGAAAAGGCCAAATATTTATTTGGACTGCAGGTTAAAAATTGCCTTCCCTATCAAGGATTTATATCAGAGTACAAGGGAAAGAAATAGCAGGCTCCTAAATGAAAGACCAGGAGTGGTAGAGTTTTTAATAGAATGTAGAACAGAAGCTGCAGTTAAAAAAGGAATAATTAGTAAAGCATATAAAATATTGCATGATAATTACAAGAATCAATCAGAGCAGCTTAGAAGGGGTTGGGAAGAGAGACTGGATAAGCAATTCACAAAGACAATGGGGGGATATATGTATATCTTCCAAATATGTAACAAAGTGTAGAAGATTTAAAATCTTTGCCTGGAAATGTTTACATAGATATTTTTATACCCCAAGTAGACTACAAAGAATTTTTTCTCAGGTGGATAGCAAATGCTGGAGGTGTGATGGGCAAGAAAGAGGTAGCTGAGAACATATTTTTTGGCAGTGTGATGAGCTAGCAGACTTTTGGGATTTTTACTCTGTCTGAGATGCTGGGTGGGTGGATTGGACTGACTGGGGAGATGATTTTTTTGAGTTATGTTACAGAATCGGAATTGCCTAGACATAGTAAAGCCTTGCTGAATCTAATTATGGTGGCTGCTAAAAAAGCAATTACTAGAAAATGGAAATCAAAGTCTAGACCAACTTTACTAGAAGTAGTGAATATAGTAACGAAGATAAAACTGGAATTGGAAGCTTTAGAAAAGGGAAGGTGCAGTGTAGGAATGAGGTTTAAGCGGCAGGATTTGAACGAGATATATAATGCTTAACGACTAATGACTAGAATGTTTAGAAGTGATTAGTAATGTTTACAACTACAGTTGTTTCAATGGTGTCTATGATGTAAACTGTTTACAACTAAACTGATTTCATTTTGTATGTTTTTCATTTATATAAATGTAAGACTGCGTTTGTCATGTGGAAATGTAATAAAGATGTTGGGAAATAACAAAAACAGAGTAACGGTGAATGTGAAAAAGAGGTGAAGAAGAGAGTACAGGGTGGAATGGGTGGAGAAGAGTGGAATGATTTGAGACAGACTGGTATCAGTAAAAGTGAAAGGGAAGGTCTACAACAGGGTAGTAAGACCAGTTATGTTATATGGGTTGGAAATAGTGGCACTGACAAAAAGGGGAGGAGTCAGAGCTGGAGGTGGCAGTGTTAAAGATGTTAATATTTGCACTGGGTGTGATGAGGATGGACAGGATTAGGAATCTGTATACTAGAGGATCAGCTCAGGTTGGACGGTTTGGAGACAAAGCCAGAGAGGCAAGATTGCGTTGGTTTGGACATGTGCTGAGGAGGGATGCTGGGTATACTGGGAAAAAGACGCTAAGGATGGAGCTGCCAAGTAACAGGAAAAGAGGAGGGCCTAAGATAAGGTTTATGGATGTGGTGAGAGAGGACATGTAGGTGGCGTGACAACATGATGCCGAGGACAGTAAGAAATGGAAACAGATGATCCGCTATGGCAACCCCTAATGGGAACAGCCGAAAGTAGTAGTAGTAGTATGACAAGTAACTACATTTACTGTAAAACAATGATGCTTCCAAAACTGACCAATACTAAATTTAACAATCTTCCAAAAGGACAGTATTTTTACTGGTAGCTAATGGAACTTTTCTAAAGGCGTGCAGTAAGGCATGCAATGATGACAGTTTATCAGCAAGGAAGACAGATTTGATTTTCTGTGGTTTGCAACACAAAGGAATGATTACCAGTTAAATATAACTGACTTGTGAGCCCATATTCCAGCTTTGGTAGGAGGACATTTTTTTGTGCTATCAGAGAAAGTCTGCGTGACAGTTTATACCATAACCCTCAGCTGTGATAAGGTTGTACTCACGGATACTTCTGTATGAATTTTAAATAAGGTTGGGTAGAGAACAAATAAGGTTGGGTAGAGAACAAATAAGGTGGGGTAGAGAACAAATAAGGTGGGGTAGAGAACAAATAAGGTGGGGTACAGAACAAATAAGGTGGGGTAGAGAACAGTGGAACTATTTTTGGTGGGTGACATTTGGAAAATGACTGCCTAATGGGTCCTTGAGAGTCGAAGGTGGTATTTCAACTAATTATTGGGACAGCCAGGATACACCAAACTTCTTAAGGTTAACAGACAGATTTCAGTAAGAAGGGTTTTGAAATTCAGATGTATAGCCAGGCTTAACTACTTTCACTTCCTGTGATTAACCATAAAACACACTGTGTGTGACTGATCAAAGCATTAAAGGCAACAGCAACAGTGACTCAGTTTAAATATCTGGTTATCACAATGGCACACTTCAAAAGACGTTTTCCAAAGCATGGTACTTTCCTAGACTATCACTCAAAGGATATCCAAAACAGTGGAAATGGTGGGAAGGAAAAGGCTGTATACACATTTACCCAGAAAGGGAGGGTTACTGTGAGACAAAGGGATACCAATACTGTTGAAAACTCATACACAGAATTATTTCTATAAGGCATACCATATCTCGAGGGGGGGGGGGGGGGATAAATAAATAAAAAAATAATAAAAAAAAAAAAATCACTGCTCTGTTTTAGCCCACTCCAGAAATATCCTCCCAATTTGACAACTGTAAAAAAAAAAAAAAAAAAAAAAAAAAAAAAATGCATACACTTAACTTGCCTGTGCACAAAGTAGACAGTGGCATTATGAAACAAGGGAAACTGCAGAAAAGCAAGAAAGCTGATTGCCCTGTCATCTATCATCTGGGCACTTTGTGTGATATGTGGCAGTGACTGGGTTAAACATTTGCTTTCATCTTTTTTCTAGTCTCTTCCCAAACATTTGTTTCAAACATCACACAAGTGTTTCAAATTAAACTCAGCAGAGCAAGATTTCAGCAAACAGTAAAGTACAGTTTTGTACCTACCATAAATGTAGATGTTCGAAGATCCACATTGCTGCAGTCCTAACACTTGGGTAGTCCGCTGTCCTCGG
Organism: Protopterus annectens; assembly: GCF_019279795.1. NCBI lineage: Eukaryota > Metazoa > Chordata > Ceratodontiformes > Protopteridae > Protopterus > Protopterus annectens. The sequence continues at coordinate 88,223,949 of NC_056725.1, forward strand.
TTGGCCCGAATATCAAAGTATAAGGCTGACGTCGGTCAGGGCGCATTTGACTGACGTCAGGACGTCAGGGTACAAATGCACATGACCGACGTCATATCCTCAGTCTTTTCTTGCCCCAGATGTCAGAAGACCCTAAAAATAAAGGTCAAAACCAAAAGACAGCAAATAACCAACCAACCACCCCTGCACTAACTATATGTACAATATATACAATATACACAAAATGTACAACCCAACCCACACAACCGCCTCTAACTACAGAGGGGAAGGAGGGAGGGTAAATTGGACTGCAGCAATGTGGATCTTCGAACATCTACATTTATGGTAGGTACAAAACTGTACTATGTTCTTCATCTCACATTGCTGCAGTCCTAACACTTGGGTAGAATCCCAAAGCAGAGGTAAGGGAGGATGGCTAACTACAAGGAAGCAGGAGCTGCCAAAATGCCCTGCAAAACAGCAGTGGCAAAACCAGCCCTGGACTTAGAGTAAAGTGGCAGGTAATAATGCCTAGAGAAAGTATGTACAGAACTCCAAGTAGCTGCCTCCAAAATATCCTTGGTTGCCACTCCCCTCAAAAAAGCTGTTGAAGTGGCAGTAGCGCTAGTGGAATGAGGCCTAATCCCAGCTGGAATCTCCTTGCCATGATGGGAATAACAGAAAGCAATGCAAAACCCAATCCACTTAGAAATAGTTTGTTTTGATACAGGCTTGCCCTGAGAACTCAAGGCAAAAGAAACAAACAACTGCTGAGACTGCCTGAACCCTTTAGTTCTGTCCAAATAATAACGCAACTGCCTGTGGACATCTAAAGTGTGCAAAATCTTTTCCCCTTTATTTTGGGGATTTGCATAAAAGTAGGCAAATGAATAGTTTGGTTTAAAGCCACACTAGAAACCACCTTAGGCATAAAGGAAGGATTAGTACGTAATGATACCCTATCCTTATGGAAAATCAAGAAAGGCTCAACTGCCATAAGGGCCTGTAATTCAGAAACCCTTCTTGCAGAGGTAATGGCCAACAAAAAAGCAGTCTTCCAAGATAAATATTTCAACTCAGCAGTAGCTGCAGGCTCAAAAGGTTGTAGAGTGAGTTTCTCCAACACAAAATTGAGATCCCAAGCAGGAGTAGGAGCTCTTCGTGGGGGTCTTATATTCTTTGCCCCTCTAAGAAATTGCTTGAACAAAGGATGAGAAAACAATGGTGGGTTGCAATCATAGTGAGCTGAAATTGCTGCAGCATGAACTTTAATAGAAGAGAAAGACAAACCTTTGTCCAGTAACTCAGTAAGATATTGAAGAGCCATACTCAAATTAGGCTCAGAAACATCAAAATCTTTTGCTGCACTCCAAAACAAAAATCTCTTCCATTTGCCTGCGTACACTTTCCTTGTACTAGGCCTCCTAGCTTCCAAAATAACATTCAAAACTTGCTGAGGAAGTGGAGGCCCACTGTGGTTCAAAACAGAATATGCCAGGCTGTTAGGTGCAGAGAGTGAAGCTTGACATTTAGCAAATGGCTGTCCTCCCATGACAACAGGTGTGGAATCAAGGCAAAGGCCATGGAGGCTTCCATACCAGACTTCTCAGTAATGGGTACCAGTGTTGTCGAGGCCAATCCGGAGCTATTAAAATCATCCTTGGCTTGTCCTGTCTGACCTTTAGAAGTACCTTTGGGAGGAGAGGCAGAGGTGGAAAGGCATATACATGAAGATTGCTCCAATTGAAAGAAAGAGCATCCACTTTCCAAGCTGTGGGATGAAACCTTTTTGTGCAAAACCTTGGCAGCTGATGGTTTAGTGGAGAAGCGAACAGATCTATGTCTGGAGTTCCCCATGACACTGTCAATTTCTGAAATACATGAGGATCCAATTTCCACTCGTGGGGATCCATAATTCGTCTGCAACACATCTGCTAATGAGTTCTGTGCTCCTGGCAGAAACCTTGCCTGAAGATTGAGCTGTAAACTGAGAGCAGTCTCCCACAGAATCATTGCTTGCCTGCATAGAGGATAAGAATGCGTTCCCCCTTGCTTGTTGATGTACCACATGACAGTTGTGTTGTCTGTTAGAATCAACACCTGCCCTGGAAGAAGCAATTCCTTGAAAGCAATTAATGCAAACTGGACTGCTAACATCTCCTTCATGTTGATATGTAGATGTTGCAGTCTGACAGGCCACTTGTTTTGTATCCACTTTCCATTTAGATGAGCTCCCCAAGCTTTGTCTGAGGCATCTGTCGTTAAAATCTGACTCGCCTCTGGCCGGGTCACAGAGAGTCCCTTGTTTAGGTGACATTCCTGAGCCCACCACAAAAATTCCTTTTGAATGCAAGGTATTATTTGAATGACAGTGTCTAGATCCTGGCAGTGCTGTGTCCAAATAAGGATAGATCTGTATTCCTTTTAGCCTGAAGAAAGCTATCACTGGAGCCAGAACTTTCGTGAACACTCTGGGCGCAGTAGATAAGCCAAAGGGCAATGCAGAGAACTGATAGTGAGAAGTCCCAGCTCGAAAACGCAGATACTTTCTGCAACTTAGTCTGATAGGAACATGAAGGTAAGCCTCCTTGAGATCCAAAGTTACCATCCAATGATCTTTGCCCAGCAGAGGTAAAAGCTGCTGCAACGTCAACATTTTGAACTTGGGAATGTCCAGATAAGTGTTGAGGATAGATAAATCCAAAATTGGTCTCCACGTGTTCCCCTTCTTTGGTACTAGGAACAGGCGAGAATAAAATCCTAGGCCCACTTCTGGCAGAGGGACCGGCTGTATGGCCCCTAGTTGGATCGAAAAATCTCAGAACGCCAACCGGCACTTGCAATACTGCTTCTGCATCGGACCATGCGGCAAAAAAGACTGAGGATATGACGTCGGTCATGCGCATTTGTACCCTGACGTCCTGACGTCAGTCAAATGCGCCCTGACCGACGTCAGCCTTATACTTTGATATTCGGGCCGACCGAGGACAGCGGACTACCCAAGTGTTAGGACTGCAGCAATGTGAGATGAAGAACATCAGCACAGATTACACCATCTCACAATTTAAGTCATTATAGACTTTGATGTAACAAGACAAAATGGAAGCTGAGGGATTACACTTAACCCTGAAATCTGAACAAGAAAATCAGACTTGTGCAGTAAGATGGGCAAAAAAGTCCTTTCAAACTGTTACAGTTAAACTAAAGTAGTGATTCCTGTCGCAACAAAAGGTAGTGCATAAGGAATCCAGTAATGCATTAGTTCAATTAATATGCCTAATTTCACATTTGCATACACATGCCTCCGTACCTGAAATTCAAATATCCTTTCAGCACCACAGATGCAGTGAGGGATGGATTCTTGCTGTGGAACATTTTTGGCTGAAACCCAAAGTGGACTTCCTCCTCTGCTGTACCGTAAAACCTAAACATTAAAAACATACACAAATAAACAACTCTACATCTATTCGTTGCCAGAAACTTCATGATGTTGCTTAGGAAACAAAAATGAAATTAGGTCACTCACACACACACAGTAGAGAGGGGAAAGATGTTGAGGTACAGAAACAGTAACAAAAGAGATAACTTCTAATGAAGTTCCATCTGATGTAGGTAAGACCCCGAGATACAAATGGCAAACTGATCAATGAACATTCTACCATTTAGGACTCTCAAAAAACTACCATAGAAACACGTATAAGAGTACTTGCCATCTCAATTAATCTTTGCGAAGGCCCTCTAACAGGTGTAATGCTGGGTTAGTCTCAAAAATTCTGTCATGTCATCAGCTAAACTCCTTACTTGATCCCAAGTTCACATGCCTGAGGGTTCATGCGTCCCCCCCCCCTCCATCACTAGGTTCCTGATCCATGACAAAATGTGAGGAATAAACCTGCAACAAGAAATAAAGGATGTTAAAGTAAACCTGTACTACAAAGGATTTCCTTTTAAAAGGATCCCAGAAATCCACCCAGTTCCACTGGAAGAGCGGAAAGAACAACAGGACTCCTTTCCTATGGTCTACTTGAAGATCAGCACATATGACTACTACTCATTTACCTGCATATGTCTTACTTCAAAGAGTCCTTGTAAGAGAGTTTGTTTGAGTAGAAAACAAAGCAGTGCCCAAAACAAAGTTAAGAACTCAGACGCCAGGCAAAGAATACTAAAGGCCAGCTCTGCAGTTAGACTGCACTAAGGGCGTTAATCACTCAGAGGTTGTCAGTCATAGGAACACTAAACAAAAAGGATTCTCCTCGCAAGGTCATGACCCAATGGACAAAAAAGCCCTCCACAGGAGGAGCAGGTCCAGGTAAAAAAATGTCAATGAGTTATAAATGGAGGAATAGTACACTCTGTCAGCTCTCTGATCACTTAGGATGCCTCAACATTTTCAAAGAGAGAGAACGTACAGAAGCCCCCTACGCAGGTCTGCTGCTCTCCTGAACGTGCAACCAGACATCCACAAGGTGTCCAAGGTTACAGGTTCAAACCACAGAAATGGACTAATAAAACCAGACCAACCCAAACCCCTTCAGCAAAAAGGAGACACCAGTGACAGAAAAGTAAAGGAGAGGCCCAACTCCAAAATTAATTCAAAATGACAGGCCAAGGACCTGTTAGCCAATGTAGCTAGATGCTCCAGGAAGGCATAAATATGAAGACAGAAGGTAGAAAATCAGAGCTCATACAAGTGACAGAACAGACTAATCCAAAATCCCTCCTCTCCAGGAACCGGAACTGACAAAAAAGATGAGACTCCCCTTTTCTACCACTCCCCAAAGATCTTGCACAGCAAACATGAAGCTTTCCAAAGAAGCCAGGTTCTCTAGTGAAGGGAAATAGACCCTCAGAATATTCTGTGTCCAAAGTAGAATGGTAGTGTAAAGAAACACCCCTTTAGAAATGACAATGATAGAATTAATGATGTAGTGACCCCACTTAGTATTTCAGCCTTAATTTGGCAACCAGAGGATGAATCAGAGCTAATGGTCAGAAGACATACTGTATTTTTCTTAAACATAACTGAAGATGCACTTATTACCCTTCCTTCACTAGGAAGAGCATTCAAGTAGAAAACACACTTCTCTATGGTGTCCCATGACTGGACCAGAAGCACTCAGAAAAGGAACTGCTGCATGACTCAATGGACCTCCAGCAGCACTTAAGATAATCAAAAACAGAAGGAACATAATATATGCACCATAAAACTGATCTGCAGGGAACACAGGCTAAGAATGCCTTTGTCCAGAGCTAATAGTTGGCAAGTGAGATACTTGGGCAGTAACTCACCGATGGAAAAAGTTGACCTCTCCTGTTGATTTCTACCTTGCGCCTAAGGAAAAGGATCTCCATGCCACAAAAATTATATATATATATATACATACACACACACACACTTTTTGTATGTATACACACATATATGTTTAGTCAAAAAAAAAAAAAAAAAAAAAAAACCTCTGAATTGAATATGGGGACCCCCAGGCCAAAAACGGAAAGAGACATCTTCCTGCAGCCAAGATATGAATGGTTCACATAACTTCTGTATTGAAAGTCTTCTGGTTACAAGACTGCTAAGAAAGAGTCCAAAGCAGAACAATCATCATGGGAATTAATTAGCAATTAGAAACAAATACAGGTTTAGACAGGATGGATTAGAAGCTTTAGAAGTAAATGACTATTCCCAATAAAATTATCACTGCCAAATGTTAAAGCAGAACAACAAAAAAAAAACTTTAAAATTTGAAAAAAAATCTTAGTGAGCTACAGTTATGAATAGCAAAATGTGTTTAAGAAACTTGAAATGTGTTGAGCGTTTTGGCTCAAAGAGAAGAAATGTTAGACTTCTCCAGCATAAAGCAAGGTCCCTTGGCAATGGACTCCTTGAACAGAGGCCTTAAATGGAAAATCTGTTTTAGAAAGGCTGTGAAACCCTTAAGGAAGGCAAAAAGGGTTCAGCATTACAAAAATAAAGAAATGACTACCATATGTACATTAACCAATGAACAGCTAAAACCTGGCACAAAAGGATAGAACAAGTTGCAAGGGTTATAGGAACTAGGCATGGGTCTAGGTTTCTGCACGCTTCCTAGAAAATAATTTGGTTTTGCTTACATGATTGAATCTTCCACAAGAAATAAGATGCTACCTTCAGAACAAACTTGGCTGAAGGCCGATTGGGGCAGAAGCAGGAGTTACAGGGCTCAACAGCAGCAACACCAACTATGGCAAGTGAGGCCAGAATATTGTTACCCAAATGAGAAGATGATCCGATCTCATTAATATGAATGTGGGGGGACCTCGGGAAGCACAGAAGATAACGTCCTGGAAAAGTCTGAGCAGACAGGGTGCATAAGGAAGGTTCATCCTAGCTGTAATCAAACAGCAGGACATCCTTTCATTTAGCCATGGATAACACAATGTCTGTCATTGATAAGGCTAAGCCTGGAAAAAGTGTTGGTGGCTAGGGACCTAGGACTATTACAGTGAGGAAGTCTGTAAATGCTCAAGTACTCATGCCTAAGTTTATATACCTCTCACAAAACTAAAGGACCGACACCTTTCTAATTTTTCTGGGAGGCACTGCTAGGTTTAAAAAGGATTTAGGGTCATTAGCCTTGTATTCTCATATGACCATTCAAGTAAGCCTTTCAATGAATTTTAGAATTAAAGAAGGTAAACGTTCCCATTCCCAGAGACTCTGTTACTAAACTCAAACTAATGGTCCATTCATTCTCCTAGCACCAGGATACACCAGCAGGTAAATGCAAAAGCTAGAGATGGAGGTTTTCACTATGCATGGTTAGGAGATTATGCTCCAAATGGCCAGCCTCATGATGGCTGTGAAGCACAGCACTGTGCACACTATACCAGGCATGCAGCTGTTGGGCACCTCTACACACCTGCAACCATTCCTTGCCTACGCATACACAACCTGTGAACAACCAACCACAAACCAAAAACTGAACAAATAAAAGCACCAAGCACGGCCAAGAACCAGAATTTATTCCAAACACATATTGTATGCACTTTCATCAAAAAGACTTCAGACATTTTGAAACACACCATATGACCACTTAAATACTTTGCAAATGTCACATGAAATTTTTATAAATTTTAAGTGTATGGCTGTCTTGTTCTTGTATTGTCTGAAATGGTTTGTGTACCAGTTTTTAATTGTATACTATAATGTATTGATCATGTTTTTAATAGTTATTTTTTCAACTTATCTTGTGTCATGTGACATTTGCTGAGTATATAAGCAGTTATATGGTGCGGTTCAAAATGTCTGATGAAGTCTTTTTGACGAAAGCACTTACAAGTGTGTTTGAAATAAATTCTGGTTCTTGGCCATGCTTGTTGCTTTTTATACACAACACTAAACACTGGACCTCCCCTCAGATGTTCATGCAGAGCTAATTAAGCTCAAAACTCTCTACAGATGTCGTACGAACATTTTCCACTTTGTCAGCTGAGATACCAGACACCTGGTATGTTCTCAGTTTGGACTATGGTTCACTTCTTTGGAAGTGAACGTATGAGTGCCTGCAGCAGCAGCAGGACTGCTTTCCTTTAAAGAGAAGTATATAGAAAATGTAACTTTACTACAACCCTTCTACTACACCCCAAGGTGAAAATATCGGTCACAAACATGGCCGCTGGCGAGGGACAATGAGATGGTACATCCAACGGAAGACTGCTCGGAAGATTCCATAAATGTACAGTCCATCTACAGTGAACAGATAGCCTGACTGGTATGAAGCAGGTGTTCCTGTCCTCAGACCAATTACAACTTAAGGCCACTGAAGTGCATTTAAGTTACCAAGAGGGACCATAAGATGACTGGGGAAAAGGCAGCAGAGGAGATCTACTTGGCAGTGGAAGCAGTCAAACTGATAATTACCCAAGGAAAAAGCATGGCAAGGAAAGACTTCACTTACTTGGTTTCAAAAGTACAGTCTAAAAATATAAAGGAACTTTCCAGAGCTATGCAGTTCCTTTGCAATTCCTTAATCATAGTAACTGTTAAGAGAATGGAAAAATTACCACTGCAGAACTCCTGGCTTAAACCAGTATGGGTTTGCTGTTGGCTACTGGAAACCAAACCAGTTAAGCAGGTACAGGAATACAGATGAGTTTGGAACAAAGTGCGGTTACTGCTATAGCTCAATGCCAAACTCCGGTAAAACAAGCTGCAAACAACTGACTGCTATGCCAAAGTGACTTATGGGAATGTACGAGTGAAAGAAGCTTACAAAGTATAGGTTTGTGGTCGCGGGACCAACAGAAAGAATAAGAAGCAAACTCTCAAAAGTCCTGCTTGATGTCAAAAACAATGAGTCACATTTTTAAAGGAGCCTTCTGGCAAGCTGCTGCCTTTTGCAGTAGAAGTGGGTATAAAGAGGTAAAGATAACAGAAATGCAAGAGATTACCTCTGCTCTTTATACTAATGCACCCAATATGATGTGGCACTGCAACACATTCAAAACAGCACATTCAAAAACTCTCATAAGGGAAACGTTATGATTGTGCTCTTTGGGTAATAGGTATGGTGGGAGGGTTACTATGTTAAGTTGTAGGGATGCTTTATGTTTGAGTAATATAATTGGTAGAATATGTGGGGGGTACATAGGGATGGTTCTTGAGTTGGTGGGAGAGGAGCTGAGGCTCAGTGAGGGTGAGATGTGTGGTGGTGTGAGTAGTAGTACAGTGGTAGTGGTTGAGTGCGGGAATGATAGAGCTTTGGTAGGATGTAAGATATGCAAGGAGAGTGCATGCAGTGAGCATAGGTAAGGTATGCTTGTACATGTTAGTTGAGGAGGTGTGATAGTAGTGGGAAGATGGAGGAGGTAGTGTTGGGTTAGCGCTGTGGTTGGCTACTGTAAAGATGGGAGGGATTTGTGAGTGTAATAAAGATGGGACCACTGGGGGCGGGAAGGAATAGGGGGCAGGGTGGGGAGCGAAGAAGGTAGAGATCCTGTTAGTTGCTCTTATGAGGGGGCTGGAAACAATCAGGTAGAGTTAATTGATGAATGAACATATGATCGTGACAAGGGTGATTGTAGTTTTACAAATGGTGCCTGCCACAGGTAATATTTATTACCTTTGGGATTGTCTTAAGGTAATAAACAGGGAAGGGGGAGGGGAGAACAAGGGTGTGAGCAGGCAGTTCTTTGTACTGCTGCTAATGAGCCAAAGCAAAGACAAGTTAGTGTTTGAGAAACAATCACAATTGACAAAGGACTGCTCTGAAACTGCAAGTCATTTCTTAACCATTTTCAGGTGGAAAAACAGGATAACCTTGTATCAGTAGGCCACTGTGGTCTCAGTTTAAATTAACAAACACACAGTATTGATGAGATTATAGATACTATCTGCTAACAGAAGGGAATAAGAGAGAAAGTGGAAGATGAGTGTGTGAGTGTGTGTGTGTGTGTGTGGGGGGGGGGGGGCTGCTTACAAGCCAAAGCAGAGTGCTCTCCAGGGGAAAATGAATATTGGCCACATACAAAGTCAACTTTAGCTGTTTGTAGACAGTTCAGACCCGGACTGCGCTTTTCTTATAAGAATGATAAAGGTGGTACCGCAGTTGAATACTTAAGAGTGGTGTTAGGTCTAGAAAAGAAGAGTACAGACAGGAGGGAGCACTTCTGAGATGGTAAAGATATATTATAAAGATTACAAAAAAACAAACTGAGCAAATAGCTACTGCAAGCAGGAAAATATGTCTTGAACCAACTACTAGTATATGCAGATACTGAGCCAATTGGAAAAAATCTGTTAGAAGAAACCTCAAGACAGTTATGCAGTCACAGACAAAAATATAGCGAGCAGCACTCTGTCGGGGTTGTCTAATGTGATTCTATCCAAAAGTAACAGCACAATTATATAGAAATAATTATACACAGCACATTCAAAAACTGAGAAAACTAATAACCTCATGCATATCAAAAGCTTCCATTTTTCTCGTACACTCTCTCTAGTACTAGGCCTTCTAGCTTCCATACTCACATTAAAACTTGTTGGAAGTTGAGACCCTGCTGCCACTTCAACACAGAATATGCCAAGCTGAGAGGAAGAAGTTGAGAAGCTTGACATTGAGCAGATGACCGTCCTTCTGAGATAACAGATGAGGAATCAGAGGTAAGGTAAAGGCCATGGAGGCTTTACAAGACTTTTAGAAGTACCTTGTAGTGTTGGCCCGAGCCAAATATCAAATCATCATCATCCCTGTCTTGTCTGTCTTGACAATAATTTATACCTTTGGAAGAAGAGAGGTGCATGTGGATAAAGGTTTTTGTGAAGGTTTTTCTCCAACTGCATCACTTTTCATCCACTTTCCAAGCTGATGGAACCCACCCCTTTGTGCAATACTTTGGGTTTAGTGGAGAACAGAACGAAAGTTTAACTCCTCTATGTCCTGTCCCCTGTCTGAAATACATTTTCTGAAATACATGAAGTTTCCGTTTCCATCCATGATTTGTCTGTAATACATCTGCTAGGGAGTTCTGTGCTCTCTCTGTGCTCCTGCCAGAAAGAAGTGCATCTTAAAGAGAGTCGCAGTCTCCCATAAAATCATTGCTTGCCTGCATAGAGGATAGAATGTGTTCCCCCTTGCCCTGTGTTCTACATTGCTGATTGTCCATGACAGTTAACTAACACCAGCCCATCAAAAGTAACTCTGAAGAAGTAATGCAACCTTCAACGCCAACTCAACTTCTCTTGGATCCTGAATGCTAAGATCTGTTTGATACAGGCATGCTGTCTTCTGGTTCTATGCTTTTGTTTTGTATCCACTTTCCATTGATGAGCTCCCCAAGCAGTGGCCCAGGCATCTGTCCTCTGCAGACTCGCTTCACCGGTCACAGAGAGTCCCTTTGTTTAATTCCTTTTCCTTCCCCCACCATTAGAATTCCTTTAGCTGCAACAGTGTATGATGATGACAGTGTCTGTGTGGCATACCTTTTGAGATATATCATGAGAGATACCATTGATTGGACCTCATATGCAAGCACGAGAACTGAAGCTAGAGAACACAAGATGCTATGAAGGACAATGCTTGGACTGCTGTCCGAGCGATGAGATGACTGATGGAGATAGTGATGGAAATAAGAGGTTAGACTCCTTTTGTGTGTCCGGGTTGCAAGGCTGTCTGCTGGGCACATGTCTCTCACAGAATCTTAGCACATGTCTTGAGAGGTACAGATACTGACTGGCGTCTTACCACAGACCCTAGCTATCTTAGCACTCACTGGTTATGACATATTCCAGAGAATGTAGCTGCCCTCAAGCTCTGAGCCAGAACAGGTGGCAGTCATTCAAGTAAGCATAGATTTTGAAGCCCTGAGTAGGAATCACTGGAGCCAAGAACTCCAGAACTCAGAATACTCATGAATAGATAAGCCAAACTAAACCAGACGAACTGATACTGAAAATCTCCATCTCTAGTTCGCACATCGAGATAAGGCTTAGCCTGATAGGCTTTAGGCACATGAAGGTAGGCTTCCTGTGATCCAAAGTTATGATCCTGTGATCCCAGAGGTAACAGTTGTAACAACGTCAACATCTTGAACTTGGGAATGTCAGGAAAGTGAACCCTTCTTGATAGGATAAAATTGAATGCTCACATTCTCCCCCAGCACAGTACAGGAACAGGGCCCGAAGCGCAGAATAAGCCAAGCCCTTTCTGATACAGGGACTGAAGAACGCCCTAGGCTGGAGTAACTGAAAAACTTTTGTGAGCCTCTCTTTTTGGTGTCTAAGGAACATCTGGCATGCCTTTGAAAGGGGGGTCTTGTGGAAATAAAAATCTCTGTAGGCGTGAGAATGACATCCAGCACCCATTCTGTCTGCTGCCAGACGATCAATTTCTCTTTGAAAAGAGACACCAGGTCCCAGGCTGCCCGAAGGCAGACGAGAGTCTTGAGCAGGTCATTGGTTCTGCTATTGGTTCTCTACTGCTGCACCAGGGAGCCTGCCTGCTCACACCACGTCTAGACCCTGCCCTATTCGTCCTTGAGCCCTGCCCCCTATCCTTGAGCCCTACCCCCTACCTAACCTAGACCTACTGCAATGTCCACCCAGTCTGCTTAGATATGTCCAAAAAACTTTTTCTTTCAATTTGCATCTTCAAGTGTCTGCTGCACCTTTAAAAAAAGGGACAGTCTGTCCAGGCGGTCTTAACAACTGCAGTCACTGTAACAGTCACTGCGGTCCAGCATACATGCAGAAGTAAAGGGAGCATCCCATGCACTGGTCTTAACATGCTCAGCTAATCAAAACCCCTTCAAGAACTGAACTCTGCAGCCAAACAGAGGAGGCCTGAACAGCATCAAAACCCACCTGATGAGAATGCTTACCCACTTGTTCAGACATCAATACCAACTTGTTCAGACACACACTCCAAATCCAGCAATAGCAAGCCTCAATACCTTCTATCAAAGAAATCACCTTCACTTTATTTTGTGAAAATGAGACTGACATGATAAGCGGTTTCTTTTTTAACCACAGAAGAACTCTATACTTAGAGAGTGGAAGAAGTATATACTTTCCTACCCCACCTATCCAAAGCCCTTTTACGGGCTTGACAGTACAGGACACCTCGGGCAGAAGTTTTAACACCTTTTAGGCCCCTGAGAAACATAAACTGGTCCGGCTGAACACTCTTAACAATATTATATGAGAAACTCTCAAGCACCTCTATAAAGGGGTATCCACTTAATTCCCCAGGGAGCAACATCCTCCACAGGTAAACACATGCAAAACATCCTCCACCCTCTTCAACACAGGAGGAATACAAATGGCCTTCCCTGGGGTAAGAGCTGGAATATTCCCAAGTTTCTCAGGTGAATCAGAGTAACCTGACCTCCCATTTAGAGTGCCTCCAAACATGGAGTGAAGCAGGAGAAAAATGAGGTATCATCAGGAGGATCCACACCAGAACTCTTAGGAAATCATCAGAAGTGCAATGAAGACTCTGAAGCCTCTTCTGACCACAGTAAACTATGTTCTGTGAACACTGTTCAAAAACTATCCTAGGCCTGTTCCACCCTGAGCCTCTTAGAACCTCAAATCAAGAGAACCCTTAAATCAGAGGCCCCAACTCCTCTGCCAGGGGAAAACTATGGCAATAGGCGGAGAAAGCGAATGCTAGCCTGAGCCAGGAAAGAAGAGCTTCCAGAAAAAGGCCTACCTTAAAAGACCTTGGGACAACAGAAGGAGAGGCCAGAAGCTACCTTGGGAAGGAAGGAAGAACAGGGTTGCACTACCTCCCCAGCCTGGCCTACCTCCTGAGAGGGGTACATCTGCCTGGGTTAAAGTCATCCCCTGACGTAACATAGAGACTTCTGGTAAAACTCTCCGCGGTTGCTCAGTCAAGCTCTTACCTGCACCGCCCAGGGACTGGGCTGTTCTCACCCCTAGGCTTCACTGTTTTGCATATTATAATTTCTTGGATGAAGCGGCGCCGGAGCATCCCATAAGCCTCCTCAATTCGTAACGCTTCCCAAACACTAAATCTAGCACACCAAGCCTCCTCTTAATAGTGGGCTATTAAATCTAAATAGCACAAGAGCTGATGTATCAAACGCTGCTTCAGGCTTCTAAACAAAATATACACAATGTATGATTCGTCATGCGTATTTAATACCTGAAAGAAAAAAACCAATTCACTCCCAGCTGACATCAACCAACAATACTGAGGTAAGAAACTACCATGTTCTAAATCTGTTACTTAGCCAACTCTGTTTCGCGCGTAAACTTCTGACGGAAAATCTCAGGAAATAACCGCGGCTCCAAATTGCTTGCATCGTGAGTAGCTGCGCAGCTGATCCCTAGCCCTAAGTGGAGATATCCACCCCAACCCTGGCCCTACCGTCTCCAACCCCAATCCTCATAATCAGACTAGAAACCACAACTTCTCCCATATTACAGACAATAGAAAGCCAAATGACTTCCTCTTACTAAGCCTAAATATTAGAAGTATATCCAACAAAGTCCATGAACTCCATGCCACCATAGACTTTTACTCCCCAGATATAGTCATCCTGACAGAAACCTGGCTAAAACCTCACATTACCAGTGAGCAAATACTCCCTACAGGTTATGGCATACTAAGAGTAGACCGGCTAAACAAGAAAGGAGGCAGTGTAGCTATAATATTTAAACAGCATCTAAACATGCAGATCTTAAAATCATCAGCTCCACAAATAGGCAATGAAGAAATAATATATACCAACCTCAAAATAAACCAAAACAAAACCATCAACATAATTGGATGCTACTTCCCACCTGGCCAAAACATCCCTCCACTAGAAAACCTCCTCAGCTGGTCTACCCACCATCTCCCCAAGAAACTATCATTTTAGGTGATTTCAATATTGACTGGCAATCCTGTTCTGGCAACCATCCAACCCATCATGTAAACCTTCATGGCTTCACCCAACTAGTCCAGTCGCCAACCAGGATAAATAAAAACTCCAGCAAGCACACTACCCTGGATTGGATACTAGTCAGTAAGAGCCCCCAGTCATATATAACAGGCTGCTTATCAGATAGCCTCAGTGATCACTCCCCAACATTCCTACTGAAAAAATACCTATACCAAGCTAAACCTGTCGTCTACAAGTCAGATACGTAAAAAAATAAACTTTAACCCACTCATAATTAATCTCATCCCTCAAAGAATGTAACTGGCATCCTCTAAAGTACCTCAGTCTTGATGACGCAGTTGCATTTTTTAATACTACCTTCCTGAGCATCCTTAATTACCATGTCCCCATAAGACTTTCCAGAATCAAAGCACAACCCTCTCCATGGCTACAGAAAACCACTACGTCAGAAATGAAAAACAGGGATAAAGCCTGGGAGCACTGGCGCAAAACTAAGACCCCCTCAGCTAGACAGAAATTCCTAGAACTACGCAATAGAGTCAAAAAGCTAATAAAACAGGACAAATTCCAATACTACCAGTCTGCCCTAGACTCCTCTGAACACAGCCCCAAACAATTCTGGTCCTCCATAAACTCCATCCTCCACCCAGGTAAAGTCAGTACCCCTCCTCCTAACATCCCTCACTCCTCAGAAAATATTGCAACCTCATTCAACACACACTTCACACAAACCATACTATCACTAGCGAAACACAACCCCCCCTCCCCTCCAACCCACACCTTCAACTACTAATCTCCCCACTGCCTTCTCTTTTTCTCCTGTACCTACCTCCAACATAAAAAAACTCTAAACTTAAACCCACCAAATTAGCAGCAGACAACCTCCCAAGTGAATACCTACAAATCGCAGCTGATGCTCTGGCCTACCCAGTATCCATCTTGATTAACCGATCTCTGTCAGAAAGTTATGTTCCCACACTGTGGAAAGTATCACATATAATTCCCCTCCACAGAACTAACCAATTACCGCCCCATAGCTATTCTCTCTCCACTCTCCAAAATACTAGAGAGATGCATACACTCTCAGGTCTCAGACTACCTCCTTACTAACAACCTCCTTTCCAATACTCAGCATGGTTTCCGACCAAACCATAGCACCACCACTGCCTTACTCTCCTTTACTAACACTATCCTTCAGCATAAAAACAATGGCCATCTCTCCTCTGCTACTTTCCTACACCTATCTAAAGCATTTGACATGGTCCCACACAAACAACTTATCTCTGTCCTCAATAACCTATCCTTCTCACAATCAGTCACCAACTGGTTTCAGAGTTACCTGTCTGACCGCCAACAATCCGTTGTATGGCAGAATGACATATCTCCCCAACTACCTGTCTCCATAGGGGTTCCCCTAGGATCCATCCTTGGAGCCCTACTCTTCTGTTTTCAAAATAATCTAGCCTCTGCCACCACACATGGCACACTCATACAATATGCAGATGACTCTACCATCTGCTCAGCCCAGTCTCTACCCAAACTGCAAAAAGTCACACAGGAAGCCTTTTCCTCTGTTGAAACTTGGTTATCCGATGCCCAATTAATACTCAACCCAAACAAAACTAAACTACTCATCTTCCAACCCACCAAACATACTCAAAACAACTCTCACTTTATCACAGCAAAAGACAACACCACTATATACCCAACTGAACACACCAAATTGCTAGGAGTGGAAATAGACAAACTAAAATTTGACATTCACATATCCATGACCATAAAAAAAGTCCACAAAAAAATAGGAGCGTTATACAGAAATAAGCATCTTCTCACCAAAGCAGCAAAGATTTCAATAGCAAATTCCCACCTCATCTCCACCCTACTTTATGCCTCTCCAATATATACCAACCTAAGGCAATACGATCTAAACAAGCAAGAGACCTGCTACAACAAAATTGCCAAATTCGCCACAGGGGCATCCTACCGTAGTCACCACCGTCTCTCACTTGCTGAACTGGGCTGGCTTGAACTCCCTCATCTCCTTCAATGGTATCAACTCTCACTCGCCCACAAACTAGTAAACCATCCACTAAATGTACCATCCCTCCAGAATCTACTCCAATCCTATCGCACCACCAGACCACTAAGATCCAGCAACAAAAATCACTTGCAGATCACTAAAGCCAATAACTCTGCTGGTAAAGCACTATTCTCTTGCACCATAGCCAAATTATGGAGCTCCCTCCCACCCACAATTACCTCCGTACCATCATGCACCTACTTCAAAACTTTACTAAAAGCGCACCTAAAAACATGCTGACTATGTCCTTGCAACTCCCACTCTAATATCACCCACCCCATCCAACCACTACCTTTCTTTCCACTCCACTAACTGCCTTGATTATAGTAAGCGCAGATGCTCATAAGCCTAGTACTTATACAGCAGGAACTTCTTATTTTAACATTTGTTATGTACTTCACAGATAAAGATTCTAGTTGTCTACTGATGTACTATGTTCTTCATCTGTTAATATGTTGTAAGTAATTGCTATGTAAATTGTTAATCACTACGTAATCCAATGTAACTACTGTCTGTTTATTTTAACGGTGGAGCTTTTCTCCACGGGCCTCCGCTGAAAATGGACCTACGTCCAGTTGGACACTCCCGGGCAACAAAAATAAATAAATAAATAAACATTGAAAAAAATCATTCCCAAGATCACCATCCTTGAAAGATTGTGATCAAGGAGGACAGAACTTCTAGGAACTACATGAAGGGCTCCCATTGCCAGTATTAAGGGTCACAGAGCTTAATGCAGTGACACAGTTGCTGCTCGATAATGGATTTCTGCTGCTTGTGTGGTTGCTCTGGATACTACTGGTCATATGGATGTCGGAAAACCCCAATAACTTCTGGATCCTCAAGAAGCTTGCACAAGTCTGCTGTTGATGTTGAAATGAAATAACCACAAATCAGAGGATCTGAAACTTTCCCCTTCATGGCCATACTTGAGAAACTGAGCTTCCCAGAGGATTACCATGAGGAGCACCTGGATCCACTATGGGTGTCTACCTTAAACAACCAATCCTTAAGAGGGCAAAAGATGGAGACTAGCTTTCTTGGGGCAGGGACAACTGTATTGGCAGCTTCTAATTAGGCCGATGAGATCTTTTAAGAAGGACCACCACATCCCCCATGCACAGAGACACAAGTCAGTTTTGAGGCTGTATTTGACTGCTACAACCTCCTTTACAGGAACAGTAGTCAACAACCCTACTGCCATAATACAGAGGACCTCTGAAAATTGAAGACTGAAGGAGAGGCTGGACAGCTACCCCATCATCATTACTAAAGTTCACAGGCATTTTGCAAGTGGTGGGAGTTGGAAAGGATACTAGGGTGCTTTGCCAAGACTGGTTAGAACTAGGATCCAGGTAATGAAAGTATCTGCTAGCCTTGAGGTAAGAGCTGCCAAGCTGGCAGTCTAGAGATGGGCAACTGCTGGACTAGTAAGGCCATGACTGCAGTAAAATACACCGTGCAAAGAAGATAGGTCAAGGATTGCCATGAAGCTATGAGCATGTGAAACTGAGAGGCTGCCAGTAATTATATTATTGATTTGATTTATTTTAGTTTGACCAATAATTTTTTTGAGTTTAATGGATGTATTTACCAACAACAGCAAGAAACAGCTATGGGTGCTTCATTTGCACCCATGCACGCTAACTTGGTTATGGGGCTATTTGAAATACAGTATTTATACAAGTTCAGCTTTTTTTGAGATTTCGTAGTATTATATTGAAGGTATATAGATGACTTGATTTTTTTATGTAAATGAGGTGAAAATTTAAATTTCATCATTTGTGAATGCTTTACAGAGTAATTGTTTTAATTTGCAATTTGATGGCCTGCAAGTGGGTGAATTTGAGACTTGAAATACTTAACAGTATTATAACTACCAGTATTTATAGGAAATTAAATGAGGGGGATACATTTTTTAGATAATAAAAGCAGTCGCCCCTCTCATGTAATAATGGCTTTACCATATAATGAACTTTTGAGAGTAAGCTGCCTGTGTAATGATTTTGCAATACTTGAGAAGAAAATAATTAATACGTGCATTGCATTTAAACAAAGAGGTTATGATGATGGGTTAATTATGGACTCTCTAAGAAAGTTATGTCATTATTATGAAGGTATACATATCCCAGTTGTTAAACTTATCTATGGGAATAAGACAAAATTTAAAAATAATGGAGAGAGAAAAGTTTATTTTGTCACTACTTATAATACTGTTAGTAAAGAAGAAGTGGTTGACATTGTTCAATATTATTGGCCCTTTTTGTTGAGTAGTAAAAATGGTGTGAACAATTTGCATTAAAACCCCTCATATCTTATAGGAGAGGTCGAAATGTTCGAGATATGACAGTACATAATTTGTTGTATCTGAAGATGTTGTGTGTGTGTGTTTCCTGATAATATTGGCACTTTTCCCTGTGGAAAATGTATAGTTTGTGATAATACAGTTAAGTCTTTTGACACAATTAATGGAATACGTTTTCATCCTATTTCATCTTATACTTGCATTTCAAAAGGTGTTGTTTATGCCCTTTCTTGCCCCTGTGGTCTCTTTTATATAGGGGAAACCAAGAGTTTTTAAGGTTCGACTACAGGAACATATTAGGGACATTAAAAAACAAAAGTTATGTACTCACCATAACGTTCCATGTTTGTTGTCCTTATCTCGCCTTCCTTATCGATGTTTGGGTTCGGAGCCGATCCTCTGCTCAGACGCGGCCATATACTATA
The DNA here is from genome assembly GCF_019279795.1 of Protopterus annectens. NCBI lineage: Eukaryota > Metazoa > Chordata > Ceratodontiformes > Protopteridae > Protopterus > Protopterus annectens. The sequence goes on from NC_056725.1 coordinate 88,243,129, forward strand.
GCTTGAGAGCTTTTACTGGCTTGAGGCTAGCCCCTATCCCAGCATGCCTAGCGGTAGTTACCCAGATCTCGTTTGTAATAACCCAACACTAGACCATATAAATAGACCAGAGATATAGTCTACTTTACATATTCGATGACACCTACATAAAAAGGTGTGATCCCTCCACAATACTAATAGTAGTAGACTGAGACTAACCATAAGGTATGGTATAAAGAAAACCCAGCCAGTATAACCAATAGAACAAGAGATTCCTCTCGGATCCTCCAGGAAGGGGGGAAGGAGGGTGGGACGCAAGAAGGAAGGCGAGATCAAGGACAGCAAAAATGGAACGTTATGGTGAGTACATAACTTCTTTATGTTATGTTGTCCATATCTCGCCTTCATTCTTGCTGTTTGGGACAGCGTCCCCAGCACCTTATTCTTGGGTGGCTCACTGGAAAAAACTCTTCAGGACCGTGGAACCAAAGGATGCCCTGTACCGAGAGGCCACATCTACTTTGTAATGAGTGATACAGGTATGAGGATTAGCCCATATAGATGATGCACAGATCGAATCCAAAAACAATCTGGCTTGAAAGGTAATAGAGGTAGACAGGGCCCTTGTTGAATGCCCTTTAATTTTCCCTGGAAGTTTTTGTTTACGCAACTCAGACATGTTTTATAGTGTCTGAAAGCCACTTTGATAAAGTCACCTTTGAGACCACACAACCTCTTTTATGGTCTGCAAATTATATGAACAATTGGTCAGATTTTCTAAAGTCCTTGGTCCTGTGTAAATACAAACATAACGGTCTATGAAAGGCCAATTGATGAAGCTTGTACTCTGCCTTGTTGCCATGATTAGGGAAGAACACAGGATGCTCTACGGATTGATTCAAATTGTAGTCAGAACATACCTTGGGTAAGAAGGAGGGGTTAGTTCTGAGAGAAACTAACCTATCTTTATGGAAAATCAAGTATGGGGGACGAACAGATAAGGCCTGTAATTCTGAAACCCTTCTAGCTGAGGTAATTGCAACCAAGAAAAGGGTCTTCCAAGTCAGAAATTTGAGCGGACAAGAAGCAGATGATTCGAAGGGAGGAAGAATCAGAGCATCTAAGACTAAATTTAGATTCCAGGAGGGAAGAGGTCTTAATAGGGTAGTACCTCTTAGGAATGCCTTGCATAACCTATGGGACATGATATTGGACCCATTTCTCCAATATGGAAATTAGAAATGGCAGCTAACTGAACTCAGACAGTAGCTGCAGCTGCTCCTTGGTCAAAGGTTTCAGCAAGAAATTCAAGAATCTTTGAAATGGGAGCCATAAAGGGATCAACCTGCCCAGCAAGAGAAAGTACAGTCGTGTACACATACCATAAATGTAGATGTTAAAGTGTATTCACTGTTGCAGTCATCACACTTGGGTTATCTGCCTGCAGGTAGCTTTCAGTCAGCCTGAATACCAGAGTCTTAGGATTTCTGCATTGGATGCTGTCGCTTCTTCCATGACATCAGGTCGTTAGGGGTATAAAACAGGCAGCAGACGCCATTACATCAGTTTTTCGTGCCTCAAATGTCAGGAGCCCACAAACAGGAAGCTAGTATATGGTGGGGAACACCACCAGTAAAAAGTAAATACCAATGCCATTAGGAATGGCCATAGAGAAGAGACGTAGAAAGATAGAGAAAGACAGGGGGCTGGAGGGAGGGAAACCAGGACTGCCACAGTGGACACACTCGAACATCTACATTTATGGTAAGTGTACACAACTGTACTATGTTCTTCGTGTTTCACTGTTGCAGTCATCACACTTGGGTTGATTCCCAAAGCTGAGGAAGGGTGGAGGCAGTCAAGAAGCGTTAGGGCTGACTAGTAGGCCTTGCAAGACTGCTGTAGCAAATCCAGCTCGGGATTTAGAAAAAATTGGTAAGTTGTAATGCTTGGTGAAGGTGAGTACAGAACTCCAGGTAGCAGCTTCCAGAATGTCCCTGGTAGGGATTCCCCTGAGAAATGCTGTAGAGGTGGAAGTAGCCCTAGTGGAATGTGGTCTGATCCCCTGTGAGGTAGGGTTTTTCATGGTGCTTGTAGCAAAAATGGATGCAGTGTGCTATTCATTTGGAAATAGTTTTCTTTGAAATGGCTCTGCCCCTGTAGCAAAGCTGACTAGCCGCTGGTCTGATTTTCTGAAGGGTTTAATCCTTTCAAGGTAAAACCTGAGTTTTCTGTGCACATCCAAGGAGTGCAGGATCCTTTCCCCTTTATTCTGTGGGCTAGGGAAGAAGGTTGGCAAATGGATGGATTGCTTTAGAGCCACACTGGACACCACCTTAGGCATAAAAGGACAGGTTAGGTCTGAGGGAAACCCTGTCAGCATGGAAAATAATGAAGGGTTCTACAGTCATTAGTGCCTGTAACTCTGACAATCTTCTTGCTGAAGTTATAGGTAAAAGCAGAGCTGTTTTCCAAGAGGAATTTTAACTCTGCTGAAGCTGCAGGTTCAAAAGGGGGAAGCACGAGTTTTTCCAGTACAATGTTAAGGTCCCTGGCAGCGGTGGGTGCTATCCTAGGGGGCCTTAAGTTGTTAGCCACTCTAAGGATCTGTTTGATGAGAGGGTGAGAAAATAGAGGTGGCTCAGTATTATAATAAGCTGAGATGGCAGAGGCATGAAGTTTAACGGAGAAGGATAGGCCTCTGTGGAGTAGCTCTGCTAGGTAATCCAGGATTAGAGGTAAGGAGGGCACTGCTGTGTCCTTCCCTTGAGACTTATTCCAAGAACAACATCTTTTCCACTTTTCAGCATAGGATTTCCTAGTACTGGGCCTTCTGGCTTCAAGAACGACATCCAGCACCCGTTTGCCGAGGGTTGCTGGTGGTGTATTCAAGGGATAAGCCAGGCAGCAAGATTTAAGGATTGCACTTGTGGATGCAAAATCTTTCCCTCCTGCTGAGACAGCAGGATAGGAGTCTGGTGAAGGTGCCAGGGTGGCACTGTTGTCAGACTGAGCAAGAGTGGGTACCAGTGCTGGCGTGGCCAGTCTGGGGCAATAAGAATTGCCCTTGGCTTGTCCTGTTTTATCCTGAGTAGTACTTTTGAGAGGAGTAGTAGAGGGAGAAAGGCATAAACTGAGAGGATTTCCCATTGAAAGGATAGGGCATTCACCTTCCAGGCCCTGCTGTGACTGTTCCTGGTGCAGAATTTGCTCAACTGGTGGTTCTCGGGGGAGGCAAATAGGTCCACGTCCAGTGTCCCCCACCTCTGGATCAGAAGGTTGAAGGTGTTGAGCTCCAATTTCCACTCATGTGGGTCTAGGAGATTTCTGCTTAGGTTGTCTGCCAGTGAATATTGTTTGCCTGGCAGGAATTGAGCTTGTAGATTCACTTGGTTGCTCAAGGCTGTGTTCCACAGAGCCATGGCTAGCCTGCAGAGAGGGTATGAATGGGTTCCCCCCTGCTTGTTTCCGTACTACATAACTGTGGTGGTGTTTGTTTTTATAAGCAGTTGTCCTGGAAGGATTAGGTATTTGAAGGCTGTCAGAGCATTCTGTACAACTAGCATCTCTTTTTGATTGATGTACGGGATAATCTGGGCTGGGCTCCAGTGGCCCTGAATGCACTTGCCTGCCATGTGAGCCCCCCATGCACAGTCTGAGGAATCTGTTGTCCGGGATTGTACGGCGAGGGGTTGAGTGAAAAGCAGTCCCTTGTGGTTGCATGCTTCTGCCCAAAGGAACTCTGCCCTTAGACAAGGTATGATTGGAATGACCATTTCCAGTTCCTGAGAATGCTGGCACCAAAGACCACTGAAGTTTCCTCATAAGCAGTCTTGCATATGGAATTAGCAGAATACATGAGGCCATGAACCCCAGGGCTTGCAGTATTTTTCTTGCAGATAGCTAGGTTCTGGTGGCCATTTGTTTGAAGTAATTTGTCAGACAGACCTGTTTTTCTGAAGTGAGAAATGCCATCTGGGAAGTTGTGTCCAAGCTTGCTTCCAGGAATACAATCTTTTGACTGGGCACCAGTTGTGATTTCTTTTCGTTGCTGGTGTATTCCAATGAAGCGAGAAGGAATTTTACAAATGCCAGGTGCTGAAGTAGCAATTTCTGACTGTCGGTCTGAATCGGGCAGTCGTCCAAGTACGGGAAATTTGGATATTTCTCTGCCTGCAGTATGCAATGGCTGGGGCCAGGCACTTTGTGAATACTCTGGGCGCAGTAGATAAGCCAAAGGGAAGTGCAGAGAACTGATGGTGCATAGAGCCTGCCCTGAAGCGTAGATATCTTCTGCACGACTCCCTTACGAGGCTGTGCAGATAATAATCTTTTAAGTCTAGAGTGACTAACCAGGCATCCTTGGCTAGCATAGGGAGAAGCTGTTGCAGGATAAGCATCTTGAATTTTGGGACCACCAGAAAGGTGTTGAGAGTTGATAGATCCAGGATTGGGCACCATGAGCCCTCTTTTCTGGACACCAGAAAAAGTCTGGAGTAGAAACCCTGCCCCCTTTGTTTTACTGGAACAAGTTGAATAGCTCCGATATTGAGCAGGGAAAGTACTTGCTTTTGAGCCTCTGCCCACTGGTTTGGAGGAAGGTCTGGAAACCCGCTTGGGGTTGGCAGTGTATGGAAGTAGAATCTGTACCCCTAGGATACAATGTTTAGGACCCATCTGTCCTGAGTAATGGACATCCAGTTTTTTGCACGAAGGGCAAGTTTTCCTTCTAGGGGCACATGTAATTGGGTAGGGCTGGGAAAGATGACTGAAAAGTCATTATGAACTTTTTCCATAAGGGGGCTGTTTACCACTCCCTGTTTTTGAGGTGGGGGCACTCCATTGTTTAGATATCTGCATACCCTGGGACTGTAGTCTGGGTGGCCTGTTTCCCTGAGTTTGGTTTGAGAAGGCCAAGAAGGGGCTGGAAAGGACCAGTTTTTAAAAGGCCAATGCCTACTGAATCTAGGTGGTTGCACTTGTAAGAATTCTTTAACAGTTTGCATAGATTTGGCTTTTTCTTCCATCTTTTTAAGAACCTCTTCTGCTTTGGTGCCAAATAAACAGTCCTTATTTAAAGAAGTGTCTAGTAATTTGGATTTGACATGATCTGGCAAGGTTTGTTCCTTCAGCCAAGCATGCCTTCTCAGTACAGACCCAGTGACTGCAGCCCTGCAAGATGCTTCTAGGGCATCAAAGCCACGCTGCAAAGTATGCTTACTAACTTGGTTTGCAGAATGCATTAGCTCTTGTAAGTCTTTATTTTCTGTACAATCTGGAAGTAACACCATTTTTTGTTTAATTAGTTCCATAATATGCTGCTGGTCCTTCAACATGTAAAACTGGCAATTCAATGCCCTGATGGCAACAGCTGCAGAGGTATATACCTTCTTACCCCATCTGTCTAAAGCTCTGGAATCCCTGTCTGAAGGGGTAGGATTTTTGGCTGTAGTAGTCTTAATACCTTTAGGTCCCTGGGAAATGGTCTCTGGATCCGCAGTAGGATTCTTGGAGAAATTTGTGGGAATCAGGTCCTTTGTAGTACCTGTCTGGTTTCCTAGGGACCAGGGGTAAAGTATCTGGAGTAAGACTGGATTCCATAAAAACATCATCTACAACATCCAGGACAGGGGGTATAGCTAGAGGCCTGTGCTGAGGCAAATCTAAAAATTCTGAGAGTCTCTTTTTGGACTGACGGTAGGCTTGGCATTTCCAGTGGAAATGCTCTCTTAAAGTATGCAAGGTTTCACCAAAAGAAAAATCCTCTGCAGGGGAGGCAGAGGGAATTTATTCCTCTGCAACAGAATCCTCATTGGTTGATAAGGGCATGTCCTGATAATCAGAAGGGTCAGAGTCATCGGACTCCTGGGTCTGTAGAATCAGAAGGAAACTCAATTCTTTGTCTCTTAGCAGGGGAAGGCTGGCTTCCCCTAATTAGTGTAATAAGGTCTTCAGCCATTCTAAGCATTTGTTTTTGTGGCATGGGAGCTTGAGCATGTGCTTTGGTCGTCTGTTTTCTAGGCGTAGTGCGTACTCTGGGCCTCAAACTTGGTAGTTTTAGCCAATAACTAAGTTGTCGGTTTAATTCGAACATCGGTAGGTGGGAATACACCCTCAGAAGCTGGTGCCTGCACAGCGGCTCCGGACCCATCCAAGGTAGAGACATCCGCATGTTCCATAGTCGAAGAAGCATCTCGCGGCATACCAGACTCTGAATGGGTCTCAGCAGAGGCCTGCGAATCTGTAGAAGCAAGCATTAGGGGCTGCAAAGGCACCTCACTGAGTACCGGCGGACTGGCGACTAGATTAATGGAAGCATCGGCAGCAGTTTTGGACCTATGCAGTCTGTCTCTATCTTTTTTTCAGAAGATAGATGGTCTGATGGCTTATCGAAGCAATTTCGGAATACGGAGAACGACAGAGAAGGAATTTAGCGACAAAGATAGCCCGACGACGAATGGTTCAGGCATTAAACAAGGCACAAAACAGACAGCGAGGGACATCATGGTCTTGGCCTAAACAGGTGATGCAGTAAGAATGAAAATCTCTGTGAGGTATTTGCTTTCCACAGGGAAGACAATTGTTAACTTTTTCTGACATCGGTTAGAGCAAGAAAAAAGGATCCCCAATGGGGTACCTAGCTTTAGAAGACTTCAGGATTACAAACTCAAAAATAAAAATTTCAGGTAGCGGCCGACCGGCACTTGCAAACTGCTTCTGCATCGGGCTCCTCCTCGGCAAGAAAGACTGATGTAATGGCGTTGGCTGCCTGTTTTATATCCCTGACGTCATGGAAGAAGAGACAGCATCCGAAGTAGAAATCCTAAGACTTTGGTATTCAGGCCGACTGAGGGCTACCTGCAGGCAGATAACCCAAGTGTGATGACTGCAATAGTGAAACACGAAGAACATCCTCTTCCATTTACTAGCATAAAGTCTCGTAGTAGTGGGCTTATGGAAGGAAATCAAAATGTGATTATTTGCTGGAGAAACATCAGGAAGCCTGGCTAAGACCGGAAGTGGAGAAACCAAGCTGTGAGCTTGGGAGTTTGAATGGAAAGATGGACAGCCCCCAACTGATGCCTCAAAAGATCTGGCACTGGGTCCAGGTTCCAAGCCTCCACTTGCAGGTGAGGCCAAAGGAATGGAAACCATATCAGATGAGGCCAGTAAGGGGCAATGAGGATTAACTTGCAACCCAATGACTGTGCTTTCTGAAGAACTTTGGAGATCAGGGGAAAAGGGGAAAAGGTGGAAAGGCGTAAAGCAGTCCCGGGGGCCAATTGTGAACAAGTGTGTCCCTGGGTGACTGTCCCAGTGGTGGGACTAGGGCAAAGTAGCCGCTGCATTTGTTGTTGAGGGGGGGATAGCAAACAGATCGCAGCATGGCTGGCCCCATTTGTGAAAAATCAAGTCCGCAACTTCCTGCTTCAGGGACCACTTGTGGAGCATCAGGATAGCCTGGCTGAGCTTGTCCGCTATCACGCTAGATTTCCCTGGGATGTGCATTGCAACCAGAAAGCGTTGGGAAGACATCACCCACTGCCAAACTCATAGAGCCTCTCGACACAAGGGGTAAGACCTGGTTCCACCCGGTTTGTTGATGTGCCATACTACCGACATATTGTCCGTTTGAATTGCTATAGTCCCTGTAGGTAGAAAGTCCTGAAGTGCTTGCAATGCCAGGAGCACTGCTCATCTCCAGGACATTGATGTGCAAGTAGTACTCATGTTCCTGCCAAGTCAATTGAACAGTCTGTCCCAGATAATACCCCCCACCCTATCTGGGAAGCGTCCGTGCTCACTGTGGCTGAAGCTACCACAGATCCCTTTTGCAGGATTCTGTGATCAGAATCTGATGAGACATGGGTAAATCCTGGAATGACCATTGTGCAAAAAGAAGCCACCGCAGAATTCTCATGTGGAAGTGAGCCACAGGGGACCAGAGTGACTGCTGCCGCCATAGAACCCAGGACCTTGAGGACAAATCTTGCTTGAATCCTCATGTGTGAACAGCATGACAACTTGGCGACGGATCGTTTATACTCTTTCTTGAAGCAGCTTTGCTATCATGGCCCTTGTGTCTAAATCTGCCCCTCTAAAGGTAATATACTGACAAGGCAACAAGGCAGATTTTTCGTAGTTTATGGCGATTCCAAGTTGAGAACAAGAGTGGATTGTGTATTCTCTCCCCCTGATTAGTGGATGCTCGGTGGTGGCAGTAAGGAGCCAGTCATCTAGATATGGAAACACCCGGAATCCTTGATGCCTCAGGTGAGCCGGAACTACTGCCAAGCATTTGGTAAACACCCTGGGGGCTGTGGTGAGGACAAAAGGGCAGAGCTCTGAACCGATAGTGACTGGCTCCCAGCCAGAAGCATAGATAAAAATGGACAAGCGGTCAAGGAGTTATGTGGTAGTGCGCATCCTGGAGATCTATAGAGCACATCCAATTGTCCTTTCCCAGAAAGCGAAAAATGGACTGCAGTGTTGCCATCCGGAAATTTGTTTTCTTGACCGACTTGTTCAGCCTGCTAAGATACAAAATGGGTCTCCAGTCCCCCGTTTTCTTTGGAACTAAAAAGAACCTTGAGTAAGTTCCAGATCCGATTTGGTCTGTGTGTTCTTCCTGGATGACTCAACCTAGTACCTACCTATGAACCTATCTGCCCGAGGGCATTTATAAGCCTAGCCAGAGTGCGTCAGCGTTCGCCACCCCATTGATTAATTAACTGATCTTCTGTCAAGCAGAGCCAATGAAGTGATCCCAGGGGTGTATTTTCTGTTACACATCCACTCGTCAAGGTTTTGCTTGAAGAGTGTTAGTGAGGGGCTCTGCCTAATGTAGTTTGGAATTTTGTTCCAAAGCATGGGGAGTCTCCGATAGGAATCTATCTCTCCAGCATGTTCTATTTATTGTTGTGGCAAGGTTTAGCTCACTACAGCGTGTGGCTCGCAGTGACTTGGATTTCTTTAGGTGGCGCATGCCCATCAATTCTGAGTTGAACATGGCTTTGTAAGTCAGGCAGAGATCACCTCTGAGTAAGCGATATGCCACGGAGTACAGCCGGAGGTTTTTCAGTCAGGCTGCATAGGACATATGTTTGAGGCCAGTAATCCTCTTGGTGAGGTACTTTTGTGGTCTTTCCAGCTGTTGAAGTGTCTTGTGAGGTACATCCCAAATGGGGCATTGTACTCTAGGATGGGTCTGATGAGTGACGAGTAGAGGGGCACTATAAACTCTATTTCCAGATGCGAACCCTTCAGTAATTAGATGGGCCACAGAAGGTTTTCCTAAATACTTTGGCAATATGATTGTCAAAGGAGAGATTACTATCTACCTGGGTCCCCAAAGGAGAGATTACTATTTTCCTGGGCCCCAGATCTCTTATTACCTCTTCTGTATTAAGGGGGCTGCCACCTATGTGGCAATTCGTGGGTGTTTTGTTTTTCCCAAACGGGATGACTATGCATTTTTTGGCATTTAGCATGAGGCCATGACTTTGACACCAGGTGTCAGTCTCAGTAAGGCCCTTTTGGGGGATGTCAGTGTCAGCCGGAGAGACCATTATGGCTCCCAGTTTGCAGTCATCGGCAAACTTGGTTAGCCATAGTCCTCCTGTGTTTGCCTGTACTTCTGAGAGGTATATGACGAACAGTAGGGGTCCCAGTACCAAGCTTTGCGGGACATCACTTGTGACTTGTTTAGAGTCTGACCTGAAGCCCGCTATTCTTATCGTGCAAGTTCGGTCTGTAAGCCAGTTGGTAACCCATCTCGTGACGTAGGAGTTTATGTTCAGGTTGGTGAGTTTTTCTGTAATACCGGAGTGGGGAATGGTGTCAAAAGCCTTGGCAAGATCAAGGTAGGCTGTGTGAACCACCTTTCCCTCGTCTATGGCCCTGGTGACTGTCTCGAAGAAGTCAACCTTTGAACCTCTAGGTTTGCTTGATCCCGAAGAGTGCGAGGAACATCTGGGATAGAGTACTGTCTTTTTGACAGGAGGAGTATGGAGAAGGGGATACTGTAACCTTGGATATTATGGATAGTACCCATGTATCTTCTGTGATTGTCTGTCAGGCTTTTGGGCACAAGGATAATCTCCCAAGTTGGACAGTCGGGCCTCCCTTCAGGAGTGCTGGAAGAGCCTACCAGAGAAGGTCTCTGTCGCCCTGATTCTGAGGACCCTCCCCATGCTGTGAAGTTGGCATCTTCCACTATTTCCCCCTATGCCCCTGGGGGAAAATTCTCCACGTGTCAAGTGAAGCTCCCTGGGATTTCCGAAACCACATTTTCCCACTCTTCTGGCCTTTAAGATAGGGCCTAGATGGAGCAGAAAAATGTACTCCCATGGCAGAGAGAGTGTTTTGCCATCGTGTTCACATCTGGTAAGTCTCTCTCTCTTACCAGAGTCCAGAACAGGGATGAGCCGTCAAAGGGGGCATTAGTAAAGGAAGACTTGAAGGGCTCCGCAAAATGACAAAAGTGCATCCAGGAGTGTCTGCGTAAGGCTACCCCCTGTGCCTGCCACCCTGCTTGCCCCATCGGCTGCATAAAAAATGAGCAGTATGGAGGAGTTAACCACTGAAGTCAAAATTGCAAGCTGAGAAGCCACCCTGTCCAAAGCTCCCGCATCTGTAGGATCCTGTAAGGTACCTCCTAACTCCTTGAGGAGATCCCTTTGAAGCCTTGTAAACTGGGATAAATAGTTCAGCGACCTGAGTGTAAAGGTTGCTGAAGAAAACATACACTTCCATATCTGTCCATCGTACGAGACTCTATTCGGTGGATGGACAGATGAAATTCCCACTAATTCCTTCTTGGTGGCTGCTGCCACCACCATAGCATCAACAGGAAGTCCTTTAGATAAGAAGAGCCTGTCTTCAGGGGCTATTATGAATTTATTGGGTGTCCGCGGAAAGTACAGTTGTGTACACTTACCATAAATGTAGATGTTCGGGTGTATTCACTGTTGCCGTCATCACATTTGGGTTATCTGCTTGCAGTAACCCTCAGTCAGCCTAATTATCAAAGCCTTGGGTCCTGTGTCGGTTGCCGTCTCATCTTCCATGATGTCAGGTAGTCAGGGGTATAAAGCATGCAGCCGACGCCATTACATCAGTTTTTCTTGTCCCAGATGGAGGTGTAACCTTGTATATATAATTGCTTCCCATTATGGGGGCACCGGACAACAAAAAAGCAAATACACCAAAAAGCTTTAAGCATAATAAACAAGAATAGAGCTATAGTCAAAAGAAGTCAGGGGGCTGGAGGGAGGGTAACTAGGACTGCAACTGTGAATACACTCAAACATCTACAATTATGGTAAGTGTACACAACTGTACTACGTTCTTCGTGTTTCACTGTTGTAGTCATCACATTTGGGTAGATTCCCAAAGCGGAGGATGGGAGGAGGAAATTAGGTAGCATTAGGACCAGCTATAAGGCAATGAAAGACTGTAGTGGCAAAGCCAGCTCTGGATTTAGAAAAAAATTGACAAATGGTAATGCTTGGTGAAGGTATGTACAGACCTCCAGGTAGCAGCTTCTAGGATGTCCCTGGTAGGGACACCTATGAGAAAGTTTGTAGAGGTAGATGCAGCCCTGGTTGAATGTGGTCTTATCCCCTGTGGGGTAGGTTTTTCATGATGCTTATAGCAAAAATGAATGCAATGGCCTATCCATTTAGAAATGGTTTGCTTTGAAAATGGCCTTCCCCTCTGCCCCTGCAGCAAATGCAACCAGCAGCTGTTCAGATTTCCTGAGAGGTTTAGTCCTGTACAAGTAGAATCTATGTTGGCTGTGCACATCTAATGAGTGTAGTATTCGTTCCCTTTTGTTCTGTGGATTAGAAAAGGTTGGCAAATGAATGGACTGATTAAGAGCCACACTGGATACAACCTTGAGCATGAAGGAGGGATTGGTCCTGAGGGACACCCTGTCCACCTGAAAGATGATGAAAGGCTCCACTGCCATAAGGGCTTGTAATTCAGATACCCTTCCTGCTGAAGTGATGGCTAAAAGGAAAGCTGTTTTCCAAGAAAGGAACTCTGCATTTGCAGCTGGCTCAAAAGGAGGTAGAGTGAGTTTTTCCAATACAAAATTAAGGTCCCAGGCTGGAGTAGGGGCTCTCCTGGGTGGTCTTAAGTTTTTGGCCCCTCTGTGTAACTGCTTCAGTAGTGGATGAGAGAAGAGGGGTGGTTCTGTGTTGTAATGAGCTGAAATGGCTGAGGCATGAATTTTGATGGAGGAAAAGGAAAGGCCCTTGTGAAGCAACTCAGTTAAGTATTGAAGAATCAGAGGTAAATTGGGGGCTGCTGTGCCCATCCCCTGAGTCTGGTTCCAGGAATGGAATCTTTTCCATTTTTCAGCATAAGATTTTCTAGTACTAGGCCTCCTTGCCTCCAGAATGACATCCAACACTTGCTTACTGAGGGATGGTAATGGAGAGATCGGGTAATTAGCCAGGCTGCCAGGTTCAGAGTTTGAAGCTGTGGGTGCAGAACCTGGCCCTCCTGCTGGGACAGCAGGGTAGGTGCCATGGTGCCAGCAGTGACACTGCGCAAAAGGGGATACCAGTGTTGGCATGGCCAGTCTGGTGCAATCAGTATCGTCCTTGGTTTGTCCCATTTGATCTTTAGTAGTACCTTGAAGAGGAGAGGCAGAGGGGGAAAGGCAAAAACTGATAGGTTTTTCCAGGTGAAGGACAGGGCAAGCACTTTCCAAGCTTGTTTGTGGGGAGTCCTTGTGCAGTATTTGTCCAATTGGTAGTTCTGGGGGGAGGCAAACGGGTCTATCTCTGGGTTCCCCCCATTTGTTTCTCAACATGGTGAATATCTTTGGTTCCAGTTTCCACTCGTGTGGGTCCATGAGATTTCTGCTTGGTTCATCTGCCAGTGTATTTAGCTTTCCTGGCAGGAATCGAGCCCGTAGGTGCACTTGGTAGCTCAAGGCTGTGCTCCACAGAGCCATGGCTAGTCTGCAGAGAGGGTATGAGTGGGTTCCCCCTGCTTGTTTATGTACCACATAACAGTGGTGTAGTCAGTCTTTACCATTAATTATCCTGGAAGAATGTGGTTCTTGAAGGCTGCCAGAACATTCTCTACAGCTAAAACTTTTTTGATTGATATGCAGGTGCATTTGACTTGGGTTCCATTTGCCCTGAATGCACTTCCCTGCCAAGTGAGCCCCCCATGCATAGTCTGATGCTTCTGTTAGGGTTTGGGCGGCAGGGTGTAGAGTGAATGGCAGTCTCTTGTTTTGGTGGCAGGCCTCTGCCCAAAGGAACTCTATCTGTAGGCAAGGGTACGATAGGAATCATTGCTTCTAGATCCTGAGAATGTTGACACTATAGGCTTTTTAGATACAATTGTAGTTCTCATATGCAGTCTTGCATAGAATGCAGGAGGCCATGAACCCCAGGGCTTGCAGTATTTTCCTTGCAGATAGCTGGGTCTTTGTGGCCAGTAGTTTGAAGTAGGCTGTCAAATAAAGTTGTTTCTCTGGCATGAGGAAAGCCACCTGGTAAGTTGTGTTCAAGCTTGCTCCCAGGAATACAATTTGTTGGCAGGGTACTAGATGTGATTTCTTTTCGTTTATGGTGTACTCCAGAGAAGTTAGCAAGATGATTCAATAGTATGTCTTGGCTTTCTGCCTGAATTAGACAATCGTCCAGGTATGGGTATATTTGAATATTTCTTTGTCCGCAAAATGCAATGACTGGAGCTAGGCACTTTGTGAATACCCTGAGCACAGTAAATAAGCCAAAGGGCAGTGCAGATAACGGATGGTGCATGTAGCCTGCTTTGAAGGGTAGGTATCTTCTGCAAGATTCCCTTATTGGGATGTGCAGGTAGGCTTCCTTTAAATCTAGTGTTGCCAACCAGGCATCCTTGCCTAGCATATGAAGCAGCTGGTGACGACTTAGCATCTTGAATTTTGGGATCACCAAAAATGTGTTTAGGATAGAGAGGTCCAGGATAGGACGCCAGGAGTTGTCTTTTCTGGGCACGAGGAAAAGTCTTGAGTAGAAACCTTGTCCCCTTTCCTCTTCTGGGACAGGTTGAATAGCCCTGATAGACAGAGAGAGAGAGAGAGAGAGAGAACGTGCTTTTGAGCCTCTGCCCACAGATTTGGGGGTAAATCTGGCCAACCGTTTGGGGTTGGTAAGGTGTGGAAGTGGAATCTGCATCCTTGGGGGAAAAAAGATGATATGTACTCACCATAACGTTCCATGTTGGTAGCCCATCTCACCCTTCATTTTTACATATGTTTGGAGCCAATCCCCGGCTCCAACTCGGCTGATTTACAAGCTCGAAGACTTCTGGTTGGCTCGTGGCTAAGCAGATATCCCATAGTGCACCAGTACAAACCCCAGATCTTGTTTGCTGGTCACTAGAAGAAAAAACCCATAACAGACAAACCAATACTAAAGGGTCTCCAACCAAAGATATGGTTATCTCCAGATCTTCCAGGATGGGGGCAGGAGGGCGGGTTGGTAAAAATAAAGGTTGAGATGGACTACCAACATGGAACATTATGGCGAGTACATAACTTCTTTATGTTGTGTAGTCCAATCTCACCTTCATTTTTACATATGGGACAGTGTCCCTAGCGCCTTATTCTTGGGTGGCTCACTGGAAAATACTCCTAAGCACAGTGGAGCCAAAGGATGCTCTACCCCTGGAAGCTAAATCCAATTTGTAATGTGTAATAAAGGTGTGAGGGGTAGCCCACATAGCTGCTGCACAAATATTATCAAGTGGGACCCTGGCCTGAAAGGCTGCAGAGGTAGACAGCGACCTGGTAGAATGAGCCTTGATCCTGCAGGGTAAAGGTCTGCCTCCAAACTGGAGATAAAGGCTATGCAACTGGAAATCCAGTTAGATAGTGTCACTTTAGAAACTGGTAAGCCCAATCTGGAGTCAGAAAAGGAAATGAATAGTTGATCTGATTTCCTAAATTCTTTGATCCGCTGTAAATAAAAACGTAGTTGTCTATGAACATCCAGCTGATGAAAACGGTATACAGCTACATTACAATGATCAGGGAAGAAAACTGGGAGTTCTATGGATTGATTTAAGGTAGCAGGGGAACAAATTTTGGGGACAAAGGAGGGATTAGTATGCAGTGACACCCTGTCCTTGTGAAAGATCAAATAAGGTGGCTTTACAGACCAGGCTTGTAGCTCCGATACCCGTCTAGTTGACGTAATAGCTACCAAAAACAAAGTCTTCCAAGACAAAAATTTCAATGAAGATGAGTGGGAAGGTTCAAATGGGGGAGAAGTCAGTTTGGACAACACAAAATTTAAATCCAAAGAAGCCAGAGGTTCTTGCAGTGGTTGCCACAAAACAGTGATTCCTTTCAAAAAGGTCTTGCATAGCTGATGAGACATTAAATTGTTATTTGGAAACCCTAAGTGAAAATGAGAAATTGACACCAACTGGACTCAGATAGTGGTGGCGGCAGCTCCTTGTTGAAAAAGCTGAGAGAAATTCCAAAATCACAGGGATAGAAGCAGTGTAGGGATCTACATTCATTTTCCGTGCCAAAATAGAAAATCTTTTCCATTTACTGCCATACAGCCTCCTAGTTGAAGATTTATGGGAGGACATAAGAATATGTGACACTGAGGATGATACATCATGAAGCCTGACTAGGGATGGAACTGGAGCAGCCACGCTGTCAACCTGAGGGTGTGGATTGAGGGATGTAGCGAACCTGACATGCGAGTCAACAGATCTGGAGCTGGGTACAGGATCCAAGGATCATCCAGGAGAAGAGGCTCGAGAAAGAGGAACCAGACCTGACGAGGCCAGTAAGGAGCAATGAGGATCAACTTGCTTCCCAACCGACTGACTTTCTGAATCACTTTGGAAATTAGAAGAAATGGAGGAAAAGCATACAGAAGTCCCATGGGTCAATCGTGAGCCAGATCATCTCTGCGCGTCTCCCCCGGAGGGGGAATGAGGGAAAAATAGCTGCTGCATTTGGTATTGACTGGGCTGGCAAAGAGGTCACAGCAAGGCTGTCCCCATTTGCGGAAAATCTGTTCCGCTGTTTCCGGTTTCAGAGACCACTCGTGAGGCAGTAGGATCGCCCAGCTGAGCTCGTCGGCTATCACGTTGGTTGTCCCTGGAATGTGCGCTGCAACCAAAAAGCGCTGGGAAGAAGTTGCCCATGCCCAAGCTCGCATGGCCTTTAGATAGAGTGGGTAAGATCTGTTACCGCCCTGTTTGTTGATACACCAAACTACCGACATGCTGTCTGATTGTATCGCAACAGTCCCAAGAGGAAGAAGGTCTCGAAGTGCCTGCAACGCCAGGAGCACCGCCCTCATCTCCAGAACACTGACATGCAGGTGAGCCTCATGTTCTTGCCATGTGCCTTGGATAGTCCTGCCGAGATAATGCCCCCCCACCCGATCTGGGAGGCATCCGTGGTCACAGTGGCAACAGGCTGGGCAGGAACAAAGGGGTCGCCCGTGATCAACTGGTTGGGGGCTATCCACCAAAGAAGGTCCTTCTTGCATGAATCTGTCAGCAGGAAAGGATGACTCAGTGGGAAATACTGGAAGGATCATTGGGAAGACAGGAGCCACTGGAGGATTCTCATGTGCAACCTGGCTAATGGTACTAATAGAATGCAGGAAGCCATAGTCCCGAGGAGCTGAAGAACCCACTTCACTTTGACCCTCCGCAACGGAAGTCGACATTGAATTTGAGAGATTAAGTTTTGTGCCCTGTCGGCGGATAGATGAGCTGTCATGTTCACTGCGTCTACCTCTGCTCCTATAAAAATCACAGACTGAGAGGGCAATAATGCAGATTTTTCCCAATTTATGGAGATCCCCAACGGAGCACAAAGTTGAATAGTGGCGTCTCAGTTTTGGAGGAGTAGATGCCTGGTGGGGGCGGTCAGGGGCCAGTCGTCCAAAACGGAAACACCTGGAATCCTTGACGTCTCAGGTGAGCTGTCACTACTGCCATGCATTTGGTGAACACCCTGGGGGCTGTGGCGAGACCAAAGGGCAGAGCATGAAACTGGTAATGACTGGCTCCCAGCCGGAAACGTATATGACACCTGGACACAAGTGTCCATTTTTATATGGTAGTAGGCATCTTGGAGAGAGCACATCCAATAGTCTTTCCCTAACAGGAGTATCGACTGCAGAGTTACCATCCAAAACTTGTCCTTCACGGATTCGTTTAAGCTGTTGAGGTCCCATATTGGCCTCCAATCTCCGGTTCGTTTTGGTACTAAAAAGAACCTGGAGTAAGTTCCGGATCCTATCTGGTCTGCTGGGAAGGACTGGATGACTCTTTAAAAGCAACTTGTTGATCTCCACAGTTGCCTGATCCCTGTGATTGGGTGGTACATCTAGGATGTTCTTTGGAACAAACGGTGGAAGGGAAAAGGGTATGATACAGCCTCTGGTATCAGCTCTTTGTACCCACTTGTCTTGAGTGATATTTAGCCAGGCTTCTGGATACAAAGTAATGTGACCCCCGACCGGCCCCAGAGAAACGCAGTCGGGCCTCACATCAGGAGCGTTGATAAGGCCATCCACAAAAGGAATCACGGCTTTACTGGTATTGCAGACTGCCCCTGCCTCTTGGGCAACGTCTCCCATTTCCTCCTCCTCCTCTGAAGGAGGATTCACCCTGTGTGTCCGGAAAGACCCTCTGGGACTTTTTGAACCACATTTTACCGCCCCTTTGACCTTTGGGGTATGGTCGAGGGGGAACAGCAAAACGTACTCCCATGGCAGAAAGAGTCTTTCCTTCTTGCTAACACCGAGTGAGTGTGTCCTTCACCTTAGAACCAAACAATGAGGAACCATCAAATGGGTCGCTGGGTGAAAGTAGACTAACTGTTCCACAAAATTACACAAGCGCATCCAGGAGTGACACCTCAGGGCAACTCCTGAACCCACTGCTCTACTCACTCCATCAGCCGCATAGGAGATAAGCCGCATGGAGGAGTTAACTACAGAATTTAAGGGGGACAACTGAGTCAAGATCTTTTCAGGGACTCCCTCAGTACACGCACCTTGTATAGAATCTCCCAACTCCTTGAGGAGATCCCTCTGTAATCTCGTGAAGTCAGTGAGATAGTTCAACTATCGAAGGGTAAATGCCGCTGAACTATTGATACGCTTCCCAAATCTGTCCATTTGTCGAGAATCCTTATTTGGCAGATGAACGGAGGAAGAAGTCTCCGCCAGCTCCTTCTTTGTGGCTGCCGCCACCACCATGGCATCTACAGGAATGCCCTTAGACAAAAATTCTACCAGGAGGGGCAGACAGAAACTTATTGGGTCTCATGGGGACTGGCTCCACGGCATCAGGAGTATCCCACACCTTTCGACTAACTAGATCCATCAGTTAATCAAAAGGTGGAGAGACCCAAGAGGAAGAAGGGTGAGAACAAAAAGCCTTCAGGTACACTGACCCCTCATCAGAAGGGTCGACAGTGGGCCAGTCACACCTCTGCTTAAGAATTTCCAAGATGTCCACAAAGTAGACCATCAGAGGACGACATGGGGGACCCTTCAGACTTGCTGAGGTCAGTGCCCGATGTCAAGGACTCATCCTGGGAGTCAACATGCTTCCTCTTATATAGCCTCTTCCAGGGAGGCTCCTCGAAAGGACATTCTGAGCAGGTCTCAGAAGAGTGGGGGCCAACAGCCGATGGCTCTTGAGGCTGAGGGTCTCTGCTGTCTCTGGACAGAGTAGGGGCTGAGACCGAAGTGGGTGCTCTCAGGGGAAGAGTGCTGGTTCCACTGGTAGGAGCTGGAGAATGAGACCGCACGCTCCTCATCATCTCAAACGCCGACTTCTCCGGCTCCAAAGACACAAAGGTTGACGTCGGAGCCAGAGCCGTCGACTCCGAGATAGATGCAGGGTCCAAGCTCACCCTGGCCGATGCACAGAGAGGAAGGCTCAGAACCGAAGATAGATTCCAACCCTTCCTGTCGGCGCCAGGAGAGCTTCGGCCCCTGGACACGACAGACGGCACAGAGCGAGTCAGAGCCGAACCTGGCTCCAAAGCAGCAACAAAGGGAGCTGGAACCGATAGCACCTCCGGTGGCACCAAGCATTCTGGCTCCGAAGGGCCAACATGGCTCGGAGGAGGAATAGCAGACAAGGGCAAAGCTGGATCGAGTGGCTCTGGAGCAGACTGGGTCAGAGCCAACAATAATTTTGGTAAGGCAAACTACTTCAGGAGTCTCAACACTACCCCTCTCCACATCTTCTGAAAGGCTCCTGGAAAATCTGGAAGACATAGTAGGGGATATTTATCTAGGGGGCACTGGAGACTTCAGTAACATGGAAACCGGTAGGGAATCCACAGACCGGCTCAGAGTAGCAGATGCAATTGCTGATTCAATCGGTTCAGAGGTCGGCTCGGAAATGCTTGGAACCAACTCTGACACCACAATGGTACTCTCCTTCAGCTTCGAAGGCAGTGGAGTCGAGGAGGCAGATTTTGACTGTTTAGAAGGCGGCTCCGAGACACCAGCTGGAGCAGGCCTTTTTGAAGACTTAGATTTGCCAGACTTGGAGGAAGCCGAAGAACTGGATAGAACTTCCTCAAAAGATGGTTTTAGTAGACCCTTGAGTATAAGCTTGTTATTTCTCTCCCGTAACACCCTAGGAGAGAAAGCATGGCAGAACAAGCACGATTCTTGCAGGTGGATGGCCCCTAAACAGTAGATACAGCTACTGTGGCCATCCGTTAAAGACATCTTTTGGGAGCATTTCATGCACTTCTTAAAACCACGAAGGTTTGTGCTCCTTACTCTCTTTAGACATTACACACACAAACACACACACACAAACACACACAAACACACACACACACACACACACACAAACACACACACACACACACACACACACACACACACAAACACACACACACACACACACACACACACACACACACACACAAAACACACACACACACACACACACACACACACACACACAAACACACACACACACACACACACACACACACACACACACACACACACACACACACACACACACACACAAACACACACACACACACACACACACACAAACACACACACACACACACACACACAAACACACACACACACAAACACACACACACACAAACACACACACACACAAACACACACACACACAAACACACACACACAAACACACACACACAAACACACACAAACGGAAGAAGAAGAAGGAGGGAAGAGGACTAGGTCCTCTAACCAAAATGGGCCTAGCCGTACAGAAGGAAGTACCACGAGGACTAGGTCCTCTAACAAACGTGCCTAGCCCAGAGGGACAGAAAACTGGGTCTTCTAATTTAAACAAACCAAAAATGCACACACACAGAAAACTGTATATACCTCTATGTGGTAACAATTTGAAGAAAAACAGAACAGGAGCCCCTGTTAACTATCAGCAGGAAACCGCCACAAACTAACAAACTACCCGATAAGGAAAAAAGCGCAATGGCACCTACAAGAACTCTAAACTGGCACACAGGATACCAAACTAACAACAAGTTTAAGCTAAGAATGCACCGGAAAGGGCAAACACTACTGCCTAGGATAATATCACCTTACAACACCGGAATAACTGTAATACAAAATCTAAATAGAAGAATTTTGACACTTAGCCAGAGCCAAGAGAAGCACAACCGAACTTGAAGCGGCAAGCGAGATCTGGGGGTTGTACTGGTGCACTATGAGATACCTGCTTAGCCACGAGACAACCAGAAGTCTTCGAGCTTGTATATCAGCCGAGTCGGAGCCCATATGTAAAAATGAAGGTGAGATTGGACTACACAACATCTATATTTACAATCCATTTGTCCTGGGTACTGAGTTCCCAATTTTTTGCATGCAGGGCAATCTTTCCTCCTAAAGGAGCAGTCAGTTGTGCAGGGCTTGGAAGTTTTAAAGTAGTTTACCATGGGGGGAGTCTTACTACTCCCTGCTTTGGAAGTGGGAGCCCCCCACTGCTTAGTCCTATGAGTACCTTGGGACTGAAGCCTGGGTGCACTGCTGGTTCTGGGTTTGGACGGAGATGGCCTGGAAGAGGCAGGAAAGGACCAATTCTTAGAGGGCCAATGCCTACTAAATCTGGGAGGTTGTACTTGCACAGTTTGCATAGATTTAGCTTTATCCTCCATCTTTTTAAGTACTTCTGCTTTGTTGCCAAACAGGCGGTCCTAGTTTAAGGGAGCATCCAGCAATTTAGCTTTAACATGATCTGGCAAAGATTGCTCCTTAAGCCAAGCATGCCTTCTAAGTACAGACCCAGTGACAGCAGCCCTGCAAGATGCCTCTAGTGAATCAAAACCACATTGTAAAGTATGTTTTCCAACTTGTTCATCAGAATGCACTAAATCCTGTAAATCTTTATTTTCAGCACACTCAGGAATTAACATAATTTTCTGTTTAAGCAATCCAATAATATGTTGCTGATACTTTAACATATGAAACTGGCAAATTAAAGCCCTAATAGCCAATGTTGCAGAAGTGTATACCTTTTTACCCAATCTATCCAGTGCCCTGGAATCTATCAGAGGGGGTAGGATTTCTGGCAGTAACCTTAATGCCCTTGGGTCCCTGTGAAATGGTCTCAGGATCTGCAGTATGATTTTTAAAGAGAAACTTGAGAGTCAAGAACCCTGTAATATCTATCAGGTTTTCTGGGAGCAGGTGGTAAAGAGTCAGGGGCCAAGCTAGATTCCAAGAAGGCATCAACAATGTCCTATACAAGGGGGATAGCTAAAGGCCTGTGTTGGGGCAGGAGTAAGAAATCCCTAAACCTCTTTTCACAGTCAGAGTAATCCTGGCTTTCCCAGCGGAAATGCTCCCTAAGAATATGCAAGGTTTCATCAAAAGAGAAATCCTCTGGAGGGAAAACAGAGGGAATGGAGTCCTCTGCACCAGAATCCTCATAGGTAGATAAGGGTAAATCCTGGTCATCAGAGGAAACAGAAATTTCAGAGTCCAGATCAGAAGAATCCTAAGGAAACTCACTCCTAGGTCTCTCACAGGGGGAAGGGTGGCTTCCCCTGATTAGAGTAATAAGGTCTTCAGCCATTCTTATCTGTTTTTTAGGCATAGAGGCATGAACATGCAGTCTGGGCGTCGGTTTTCTAGGCCTGGATCGAGTTTTAGGCCTTGAAGAAGAAGATGGCGTCTGTTTAATATGCAAGTTAGTAGGCCTGAATACACCCTCAGAAGCTGGTGCCTGCACAGCGGCTCCAAACCCATCCAAGGTAGAGACATCCACAGGTTCCACAGTTGAAGAAGCATCTCGCGGCATACCAGACTCTGAATGGGTCTCAGTAGAGGCCTGCGAATCTGAAGTAGTGGGTATCACAGGCTGCAAAAGCGCCAGAGTACCAGCGAACTGGCAACTAGCTTAGGAGAAGCTAGTCGGCAGCTTTGGATCTATGCAGTCCGTCTCTGTCTTTATCTTTTCGTTCTTTCGGAATGCCGGTAGTTGGGTGGCTTACCGAAGCCATATCTGGATAATTGAACCACGTACCAAAATATTTAGAAGCGTAAATAAACAGACGACAAATAGTTTGTTGTTTAAACAAGGTACAAAACAGACAGTGAGGTACGTCATGGTCAGGGCCTAAGCAAAGAATGCAGTACGAATGAAAATCTTTGAGGTATTTGCTTTCCACAAGAAATACAATTATTAACTTTTACTGACATTGGTTTAGAGCAAGAAAAAAAAGTTTCTCCAACGGGGTACTTATCTTAGTAAAAGACTTCGGTTCTGAAATGAAATTCTAAAATGAAAATTTCAGGAGTCTGCCGACCGGCACTTGCGAACTGCTTCTGCTTTGGGAACCACACGGCAAGAAAGACTGATGTAATGGCATTGGCTGCAGGCTTTATACCCCTGACTACCTGACGTCATGGAAGATGAGACAGCAACTGACATAGGACCCAAGACTTTGATAATCAGGCTGACTGAGGGCTACTGCAAGCAGATAACCCAAATGTGAAAACTACAACAGTGAAATATGAAGAACATCTGGTTCCATGGTGTCTGGAGAGTTCCAGGCCTTCCGACTCAATACATGGAATAATGGATCGAAAGGAGGAGATACCCAAGAGGTGGAGGGTCGGGAACTGAATGCATCCAGGTACACTGACTCATCTTCAGAAGGGCCAAGGGTCTTCCAGTCACCCCTCTGTCTAAGGATTTCTAAGATGTCTGAAAAAGAGACATCTTCAGAGGGGGACCGTGGGGACCCTTCTGAGTCATCCAAGTCGGTGTCTAATGTCAAGGACTCAGGGGAGTCCACATGCTTCCTCTTGCAAATCCTCTTCCAAGGGACCTCCTCTGAGGGATGCTCTGGGGAGGTTTCGGACGAGGTGCATCCTGGAGCATGGGTTCCCTACGCTTGAGGCAGAGGGGAGGTTCGGAGGTGGACACTGGCACTGAAGGCAAAGCAGCTAATGGAGCCGAAGGTGGAGCTGTCTCAGCTGAGACAGCACGCTCATCACCTCGAAGGAATCGTGGTCCTGACCCGAAAGAATCTCTGGCTCCGAAGGAGACTTCCTCCGAACTGAGGGTGACGGCTCCGAGGCCGATAGGTTCCTGACCCAGAGACTCCCCAGAGTCTAGAATAGACTGCCCATACATATCAAGCCGCGGTGGTACAGCGGTAGCATTTTTTTTCGCACAGCAAGAGGTTCTCTTGTTAGATTCTCGGCTGGAGTGCCTTCTGTGTGGAGTCTGCATGTCCTCCCTGTGGTTGAATGGCCTCCAAAAGACATGCATGAATGGGCGTGGGGCTGGCAACTCGGCACCATAAAAATCGACTGCCAATCATTAGCGGACCGGAGTTCCACTGTAGTGACCCCTAACCGGGAAAAGCTGAAAAGGCAAACAGCAACATGTCAAGCAGAGCATCTCCTTGGCCCTCTTCAAAAGGAACCTTGACGATTGGATTGGAGAAAGAAAATTCACCCCAGGGATCACGTCAGTTGCCCTGCTAAACAGGGGTCCAGGGAAGTAAATAGTGTGGGGAAAAAAATAGCCAGGGAATTGTTATGGTTAGGCTTGTATAGGCCCTAAGGCCAATAGGTTCATAGGTTGGTACTAGGCTATGTAGGAGCCAAGCTGACCTGTGCCGAAGCTCCGAGAGGGAGAGTAGGGTCGGACAAGGGGTCTGATGCCGCTCCCCCTCAGAGCAGATGAGGAAGCATCGGCTCCCAGATTCCTCAACAGAAAAGGGTATCGAGGAGACCGGAACAGTAGTCAGAACAGAAAGGCCAGAGGAGGTTACTGGAACCAACTGTTCCACCACTACGACTTCCATACACTCAAGACTCCAAACTCAGAGGAGTCGGAGGAGGAATAGAGACAGGTGTTTGGGGCTGTCGGCACAATTTCCGTCTGGGATGGGCCCGAAAGTATTTTGGCTAATTCTGCTGTACTAAGAAACCTCTTTACCACCCTCTCCACATTATCATCCGAGAGGCTCCTGGATGACAGAGGAACAGGTTGAAGACCGGTGACTGCCCACCACAGATTGTAATAATGGAGACAGTGGAGCAGACCGCACCGGTTCCAAGGCAGGAGACCTGGAACGCTTATGGGACCTTACTGGCTCCGAAAACACAGATGGAGCCATAGGTGAAGATGTCTTGTCGGAACCGAAAGTCGGGTCCAACTTAGCTTATGGTTTGCCCTCGACTTTAAGACAGGTCCGAACTCGGAGCTGAAGAGGATGAAGGCCTATGTCCAATGTTTCAGCTGGCCGAGTCCCCTGCAACGCAGCATCAAAAGGGCTCTTCAGTAAACCTCTCAAGATTAACTTGTTTCTTCTTCTCCTGCAGAACTCGTGAACTAAAGGCATGGCAGATACAGCACGAGTCCTGCAGGTGAACAGGTCCTAAACAATATACGCAACTCGTGTACCTATCCGTAAGGGACATCTTTTGGCAGCACGAGTCGCACTTTTTGAAACCTGAAGGTTTCGAATCCTTAGCAGCATCCTTGGACATAATACAGAACAGCACTATGTCTAAGGCTACAGACTACTAATAAGAAAACTATACAATAACACTTTTTTTTTTTTTTTTTTTTTAACAGAGGGAAAAAACAGAGGGGAGAGCCACTAAGTTAAATGGCAAACTCTCCACTTAAGGAGAGCCTATAAGTTAAACGGCAACTCCTTAAAGTTAAAGGAAAGGCAAGAAAGGGAAGAAGAACCCTCTAATTTAAACGGGTTTGGAAGAGGAGAAAGGCAGGAGAGAAAAAAATGGTTAAACTACACAAAAGCAAGTCACTCAGACAGGATAGGGATAGATAGAAATACGAGGGACAGCTATCTCTAACAAAATAGATAAGCTAAACTAGAATTTTGATCAAAAATATAAGAGAAAAAACACCTAGCATGAGCCAGTATCCACAATCTCGATGCTGCAAGCGGCAAACGAGATCTGGGCAACTACCGCTATGCATGCTAGGATAGGGGCTAGCCTTGAGCCAGTAAAACTCTCGAGCTATAGTATACAGCCGAGTCAGAGCCGAGGATCAGCTCTGAACCAAACAGCAAGAACGAAGGCGAGCTATAAACATAATAAAAATGATGACAATCCTGTGTCTATGCAATTTAACTTGTTTCATGGGGGCAATATAGCCGTTTAAAACCTTGTATATTAGAATAGATTATTTCTAAGGATATTGTGTCATTAAAGAATAAATTACAATATAAAGAAACACTCTTTATTCTTAAGTTTAACTGTCTGTCTCCATATGGTCTGAATAAGGAATAGAGTATTCATACAATTGCTTAACCCCAATAGGTTAATTATTTAATTGTTTTAAATATGCTCATTTATACTGTGTTTTTTTTTTTCAATTGTGTATTAACTTCTTGGAAGGTTGTGTTGCCAAGGCGCTAGAGTTTAAGTGTGCAGTGTGGTTTTCACTGGTCTAGTGTTTTTTGTGTACTGTTTTTTTGTGCTTTTTTTTTGAGAAACCAGCCCCAGACGGACTGTGATCTCTGTGTGTTCTTAAGGGAAATTACACTTTTGTGTGTGTGTACTTGTTATCTTTCCAATGTGCACGTCCCTCACTGGCGTTATTGGGGAGGATTGAGGCTCCTTGACTACTGGGCCAGTGCACGGGCGTCACACAGGTAGAATGGGGGTGGGGGGGGTGGGACTGGAATGCTGGTGCCAGCTTAACTCAGCAATTCAAAACTGGCCTCTCATTAGGAAACCCTAAGGTGAGTGGGGTGGCAATGTGAGACCAGGCCTGGGAAAGTATAGCTACATGTATGTAGTAAGCCACTGTCCTTGTTATAAAAAATAAATAAAATCAGATAGTTCAATAATGCATTAGAAAGTATATATATATATATATATATATATATATATATATATATATATATATATATATATATATATATATACACATACATGCATTAGAAAGTATATGTGTATATATATATATATATGTGTGTATATATATATATATATATATATATATATATATATATATATATGTACACATATACATACATACACACATTATACATACACATATATATATATATATATATATACACACACACATATATATATATATATATATATATATATATATATATATATACATACATATATATATATACATATATATATATACACACACACACACACACACACACACACACACACACACACACACACACACACACACACACACACACACACACACACACACACTTCTTGGGTAGATGGACAGAGTTTTTACTACTGCAGTTGCATCTCCTTGACAGCTACTGTTATGACAAGTACACAAAATTGTAGCAGTAAAGACTACTGGGACAAATTCTCAAGCAGCATTATCTTATCCACAGAATACAGATCACTACAGGAACCTTGAATATGGAGCCAGGCCCAAAAATCTGTCCCACCCTGTACTCACAACCAAAAGGGAGTGCCTTGTGAAGGTGTGGAGAGAAAACCATTTGGCAGGTACATAGTTTTATTCAAAGATATTTTTTCACCTTTATTTTCAAAATTAACAATGACCTCATTTTCTGAGCAGCCTAACAAGAACTGTCATGTCACTAGAGCATTATGTGATCTACATCTATCATCATCACTAAATCTGAAAGCCTTACCACCACCCCTGACATGGCAGCACTAGAAGCCTATACAGCATGAACACATTTTGGTGAGGGAACTATTGTGTCTCCTGCAACAATCACCTTCTACATTCTGCTAGTTATACTGCTACCAAGAAAGATTTTCCTAAATCTGCTCTAAATGAAACTCTGATAAGAAACATTATGTGAAGCATTTTAGTACTCTAACCACTGACACATGTAACCTATACCACATTTATACTATAACAAAATGTAGGTTACCTGTTGTGGTTTAAGTCTCCTTACAGGCTCTCTAAATCTGATGGCGTGGCAAATCTGGAGTGGCTGCTTCTTCCCAAGACCAACAAGTAAAAACAAAAGGAAAAATTCTCTCTGAAGTAATTCACAGTTGTATTTCTGGAGGTATTTTCCAGGCAGACAGCTAACCAGAGTAGAATGTATACATGCTCAAAATCAAGCAATGAAAACACGAAGCAATCCTTCTTTGAGATTTTACGTTGTCCAGTTTATAAAGCTCAAAGGAGGATTACTTCATCTTTTCATGGCTTAATTATGAGAATGTGTACAGCAAGTGTTTTCAGTAACCAAGTAGGCCGGAAAAATAAGAAAATAATGAATGTCACGAGAAGTGACACTTTTCTAGCAAATGCAATGGCTACTAGCTTGTTTTTTCCTTTAGCAAATGTTCAGTGGGAGTCGCACAGTCTACATCTGAAGGCGTTTGTACCTTCTGTCCTGTTTTCAATGAGCTACACAATTAAAGCTCTATTATTCAAAGTGGAAAGTGATGATGAAGCAGGGGGGATTCAAGAAATAAAGGAGAGAGAGAGATTTCAGATGCAGATCTTTATGGAAAACAGTCACACAGAATATAATATTTATGAAGTAGCAGAAAGTATGTTAAGAAATAAGCCAACATAAGAATGGAGCAAGGAGGTTTAGTCAATTGGGATGACTGCGAGTAGGGGTACAGAGAGCAGGCATGAGGGGGCTTTTACTGGAGAAAACTGTCAAAGGAACCAAGGTACTGAGAGCAAATAACTAGAGAAGGAAAGGCAATAAAATGGTTTGAGGCCAAGAAGACATTTGGACTGCAGACTAGAGACTGCTTTTCTTACCAGGTACTGACAGTACAGGCAAAGAGAGGGGGCTAGGGGAATTCTAAATGAAGGACATGCTCTGGTAGACTCTTTAGTTGAATCTAGACAGAAGCTGCTGTTAAAAAAATAAGACAATTAGTAGAGCATATAAAATCTTTCACTATAACTATGAGGAGATTAGAAAAGACTGGGAACAGAGATCGGATAAGAAATTTACAAGGGAACAATAGAAGGACATATTTATGGCTCCCAAGTCCAGAAGGTTTAAGACTTTTGCTTGAAAGTGTTTGCAATGTATTTGTATATACCAGACGCCAAAGAATTTTTTTTATGTAGATGGCAAATACTAGAGGTGTGATGGGGAAGGGGTAACGGAGAACTTTTAGTTATGTACTTACCATAACTTCGGATGTATGGGATCCATCTCGCCTACATTCATAACTGATGGGCTCGGAGCCGATCCATCGGCTCCGACTCGGCCAACTAATACACTAGCACGAAGTCTCTCATTGGCTGGGCTACTACCTATCCCAGGATGCACTACACCTGCTTCCCCAGATCTTGTTTGTTCGCTTTCATACATCCATGCAAACACAGAAAAACTAGTAGTCACTACAACCAACTAAAGTTCTTCAAGAAAAGATCTCCAAATGGGACTACAGCTCCTCTAAATCCGAATGGAAGGGGGAAGGAGGGTGGGTACTTATGAATGTAGGCGAGATGGATCCCATACATCCGAAGTTATGGTAAGTACATAACTAAAAGATGTAATGGGATCCTATCTCGCCTACATTCATAACTGATGGGACAGCGTCCCTAGCACCTAAATCCCGGGTGGCTCATTGGAAAACACTCCTGAGAACTGTGGAACCAAAGGAAGCCCTGCCTCGAGAAACCACATCCAATTTGTAATGAGAAATGAAAGTGTGCAGAGAAGTCCAGGTTCCCGCAGCACAAATATCATCTATAGATAATTTGGAGTAAAAAGCTACAGAAGTAGCTATTGCCCTGGTAGAATGAGCCTTGACTGGAAAGGGAAGCTCTTTGTTAGCCTGTGAATAAATAAAAATGATACAATCTTTAATCCATTTAGCTATGGAGGTTTTTGCTACTGGTTGACCCAATTTGTTCATTGCAAAGGAAACAAACAATTGATTTGATTTCCGCGTGTGAGCGGTTCTATTCAAGTAAAAACGCAGTTGTCTATGGATGTCCAATTGATGCAAGATATATTCTGCGTTATTACACAGGGAGCTCTATAGTTTGTTGAATACAGAAGGAAGAGGCTACCTTTGGTAAAAAGGAGGGGTTTAATTTCAAGGAAACTCTATGCTTGTGAAAAATCAAATAGGGAGGATCAGAACAAAGAGCTTGAAGTTCTGAAACCCGCCTGGCGGAAGTTATGGCCACTAAAAAGGCCGTTTTCCAGGACAGAAATTTTAAAATCGCAGGTAGCAGCTGGTTCGAAAGGACGGGCAGTTAGGGCAGCAAACCATATTCAAGTCCCAAGGGGGGACAGGGTGAGATATTGGAGGCCTAAGGAGCCATGCTCCTTTAAGGAAAGCCTTACAAAGTTTGTGAGACATCAATGAAGGTTCAAAGGAAGCATGAAAATTAGAGATAGCCGCTAGCTGAACCTTAATGGTAGAAACTGAAGAGCCCAACTGAAAAAGGGAGGCCAGGAAATTCAGAACCTCCGATACTGGTGCAGTAAGGGGGTCTATACCCCGTTCCTGAGCCCAGAAGGTGAACCTTTTCCATTTGCTGGAATAAAGTTTGACAGTGGAAGGTTTATGAGAAGAAGACAATATGTGGATCACGTCCGGAGAAAGAGAATTGTCTCGGACTAAGGATGGAAGTGGAGTAACCAAGCCGTCCTGACTGGTCAACAGGTCTGGCACCGGGTCCAGAAACCATGGACCCTCTACCGCATGCCTCTGTAGGAAAGGGAACCAAACTTGACGAGGCCAGTGCGGGGCAATCAAAATCATCTCACTCTCCAGGTAAATGGCCTTCTGTATTACCCTCGGTAGGAGGGGAAACGGAGGGAAGGCGTAAAGAAGACCGGGGGGCCAAATGTGGGTCAGAGCATCCCTGGGAATCTGTCCCTGGGAGGGGAACAGCGTGAAGAACTCTCTGCATTTCGCATTGTGAGGGCTGGCAAACAGATCGCAGCAAGGGAGACCCCATTTGTCGAAGATTTTCGCAGCTACTCTCTGGTTGAGGGACCACTCGTGGGGTAAAAGAATGGTTCTGCTTAATCTGTCCGCAATCACATTGGATTTCCCCGGTATGTGCGTTGCCATTAGAAAGCGGTTGGTAGCTACGCCCAGTGCCAAAGTCTCATGGCTTCTCTGCACAGTGGGTAAGACCTGGTTCCACCTTGCTTGTTTATATACCAAACCACCGACATGTTGTCGGATAGGATAGCAATCGGACCTTGCGGAAGAGCGTGATGGAGAGCTTGAAGTACCAAGAGTACCGCTCTCATCTCCAGGATATTGATATGCAAATGCGTTTCCTGGATTTGCCATGTGCCTTGGACCGACCTGTCCAAGTAATGACCCCCCCACCCTACCTGGGAGGCGTCCGTAGTCACAGTGGCAACGGGACGTTGAGGAATAAAGGGTCGCCCTTGGTCGAGATTGGATTGGAGAAGCGACCAACGCAGATCCCGACGGCAACTCTCCGTGATCATGACTAAATGGTTCAAGGGAAGTTCCTGATAGGACCATTGAACCGACAGAAGCCATTGTAATATTCGCATGTGAAGTCTGGCTAAAGGGACTAAGAGTATGGTTGACGCCATCGAACCCAACAGTTGTAGAATCCGATGGGCTGGGGCTCTTAATAGGGGAAGACAGGATTTGACTTGATTTTGTAGAACCTGAATTCTTGCTGCCGGTAAAAAGGCACGCATTCTTTTTGTGTCTAAGTCTGCGCCTATAAAAGTAATACGCTGAGATGGCTGTAGTACAGATTTCTGCCAATTGAACGTAATCCCCAAGAAACGGCCCAAGGTGAACGTGGCGTTGAGCGCCTGGAATAGTAGATGCTCGGAGGTGGCAGTAAGGAGCCAGTCGTCTAGGTATGGAAACACTTGGAATCCCAGACTCCTCAGGTGAGCAGTCACCACTGCCAGACACTTGGTGAACACCCTGGGGGCTGTGGTGAGACCAAAGGGCAGTGCTCGGAATTGGAAATGACTGACTCCGAGGCGGAAGCGTAAGTGTCTCCTGGACTCTTGAGCTATCGGAATGTGATAGTAAGCGTCCTGGAGATCTATGGAGCACATCCATGCATCTTTCTCCAGCAAAGGAAGAATAGATTGAAGGGTGACCATTGAATTTGGACTTTTGCACAAAACGATTCAATGAACTGAGGTCCAAAATGGGCCTGAAGTCCCCTGTCTTTTGGTACCAAAATAATCTTGAGTAAGTTCCTGATCCGATCTGGTCGGTGGGGACAGGCTGGATGGCTCCTTTTCCTAGCAGCTTTGAAACCTCTATTGCTGCCTGATCCCACTGACTGGGTGGTACGTCCGGGATTTCCCTTAAGGAAAGGGGGTTTGTTGAAGGGGATGATATATCCTCCAGTAATAATGCGAAGCACCCACTGATCGCTTGTTATGGATTTCCAAGCTTGTGGGTGCGCCGCAAAACGACCCCCGACTGGCTCCGGAGTTGCACAGTCGGGCAACAACTCAGGGACGCTGGTTGTATGAAGAACCACGAAAGGAGTCGCGGTCTCCAGAGTTACGGGGGCCTCTGCCACCTCTGGGGCGGCGTCTTCCAGAATCCACCCCCCCTGCCTCTGGAGGGGGAATCACTGGGTGGAGTAGGGAAGGACTTCTGAGATTTTCTGAACCACATTTTCCCTCCTCTCTGAGCCTTGGGGTAAGGCCTAGAAGGAGCAGAAAAACGGGCCCCAACGGCAGTCAGAGTCTTGCCCTCTTGCTTGCACCGAGTTAGTGTGTCCTTCACCTTGGGTCCAAACAAAGATGACCCATCAAAGGGGGCGTCGGCGAAGGAAGACTTGAAGGCCTCCACGAATGAACACAAGCGTAACCAGGCGTGTCTCCTGAGGGCAACGCCTGTTCCCGCTGCTCTACTCGCCCCTTCGGCCGCATACGAAATGAGCCTCATGGACGAGTTAACAATGGATAACAGGGTAGTCATCTGGGCGCCAACAGTCAGGGCCAGCGCCTCAGGTAGATTACCAGTGAGGGAGTCTTTTAGCTCTTTAAGGAGGTCCCTTTGGAGCCTAGTAAAATGACATAAATAATTCAGCGACCGTAGGGTAAAAGCCGCTGAAGACAGGGTACGCTTCCCGTACCTATCCATGCTCCTGGAATCCTTATTAGGAGGATGGACAGATGTTGAAGCCTCTGCCACGTCCTGCTGTGTGGCAGAAGCCACCACCATAGCATCTACAGGCACACCCTTCGTCAGAAATTCCTTCTGGGGAGGGGGCTGACAGAAACTTATTGGGTCTCGCAGGCACCGGTTCCACAGAATCAGGGTGTTCCCACGCCCTTCGAGAAACCAAATCAAGGAGTTCATCGAAGGGCGGAGACACCCAGGAGGCGGAAGGCTGAGCCCCAAAGGCCTTGAGGAAGACTTGACTCCTCAGCTGAAGGAGTTTTGGCCTGCCAATCACCTCTCTGTCTCAGAATCTCCAAGATATCTGAGAAAGAGATATCATCCGAAGATGATTTGGGGGACCCTTCTGCGTCATCGAGGTCAGTATCCGATGTAACAGACTCATCTTGGGAGTCTACGTGCTTCCTCTTGCACAATTTCTTCCGTGGGGGTTCGTCCGAAGCAGTTTTGGACGGACCTCCCGGAAGAAGGGAACCCCCGATGGGGGTATCCTCAGGCCCTGGGGCCCCGCTGCCGGGGGACTGCAACACAACAGAAGCACCAGTCTCCAAGTCTAGGGACGGTGAGGTAGAAGCCTGCTGAACCGGCAAAGGCATGGCCAGCACGCTCCTCAAGGCCTCAAAGGCCGGACCTCCAGACTCCATGGAGGTCACTGGTCTAGAGGCCACGATGGCACTGGGAATTCCAGCAGCTGATGCTCCGAGGGGAAGACTAGGCACCAAAGCACCCAATCCCAAAGTGTTCCCCTCGAGCCCGGCTGAAGAAGTCGCAGTACCAAACCCTGAACCGGAGGACAGGGTAGGAAGCACAGTCGGAACAGACAGACCTCGAAGGGGTCTCGGCTCCGACCGTATGGCTCCGCTTTGCTCCACCACCACCGACTCCAACGGCTCAGAGGAGGTTGGTGGAGGAATCGAATGTATTGGAGGGGGGATCGGCTCCGAAGCCAACTGGGCTGGAGCCGAGACCATTTTAGCAAAAACTGGAGACTGGAAAAGCCTCTGTATCATCCTATCCAGATCCTGATCAGACAGTCTCGAAGATTTAGAGGAGGTAGACCGAGGAGAAGACTTTCCTCTCGGCTCCGAGAGAGTAGGGGGCCAGCTCCGAAAAGGCTCCAACACTATCGGCGCCGGTTCCACCACAGCATGGACCACAATCGGCGCCGAAGGAGCTTTCTTCGGAGCCGAGGGGGAAGAGTCTGAGCTGCACACCTCCACCGGCTCCGAAGCCATTGGAACCGATGGAGGTGATTCACCTCTCGATACTCCAACCTGCGGCTCCGAAACTAATGGAGCCGAGGAAAGAGGTATCGAGGCAGACCCTTCGACCCTCGGCCCCGAAGTCAGTGGAGCCGAGGAAGAAGTCGTCAATTTTTGCTTTTTAGTAGTCGGTTCCGACGGACTTGTCGGAGCCGACGATCTTTTCTTTTTGGGAGCAACAGGAGGATCTAAGGCTTCCTCAAAGGAGGGTTTAATAAGCCCCTTCAGTATCAGTTTGTTTTTGCGTTCTTGAAGAACCCTAGAGGAGAAAGCATGACAGACACTACATGTCTCCTGTAGATGTTTCGGCCCCAAACAATAAACGCAAATTGAATGGCTGTCTGTAATGGACATTTTGTAATTGCACCGAGTGCATTTCTTAAAGCCTGACTTCTGCTCTTTTGACATAATACAGGCCCTCGTACAAGCAATAAAAATATATTAACAAGGTTTGCACCAATTGAAGAGCGCGAGACACAAAGCACGAGTACTGAGAGGAAAAATTACCTCAGACAAGAACACAGTGAACAGACGCAGAACAAAACAAGTTCAGCGGCCCAAAGCCCTCTAATTTAAAACGGGCTTAGTCCGAAAAAAATAACAATTAACAACAATAACACCACTTAAAACAGCACTCAAAGGTAGGGCAAAGGCCCTCTAACTTAAACAGGCCTTGCCCAACTGCAAAAATAAAGTATCAGAAATCACTTCACACACGCAACTGAAGATATAACAAATTTACAAAGAATAGCTGTTAAAACAGCTGTTTTATTAATATATAGAAAAAACCCAAGGTCAAAGACCAGTAAAGGTAAAAAAAGGACCACTTAGCTCCAGCCAAGTCGAGACCACGTCCAGCTTGTAAAGTGGCAAACGAGATCTGGGGAAGCAGGTGTAGTGCATCCTGGGATAGGTAGTAGCCCAGCCAATGAGAGACCGTGCTAGTGTATTAGTTGGCCGAGTCGGAGCCGATGGATCGGCTCCGAGCCCCATTACATCATATGTTTTGGGAATGTAATGAGTTGGCAGATTTTAAAAATTCCCTGTAGACTACTGACAGAAATACTGGGTAAGCAATTAGGTGCAACTAAGAAAATGATTCTTTGGAGCTGGGGACACAGGATCTGAATTACCTAGAAATAGTAAAGCCTTGTTAAATTCAATTCTGGTGGCTGCCAAAAAAGCAATTACTAGAAAGTGGAAATCAAAGTGTAAACCAACTGTATTTGAATTACTGAATAGTGTTAACAGGGATTAAGGAAAATGTAAGTGCATCTTTAGAAAAGTGTAGGAGCAAATGACACAGAAGAAAATGGAAATTATGGGAACAATACATGAAGAATAACGTTCTGGAGAAGGAGAAGTGAAGTTTAAGAGAAGGCAGGAACTGAGCAATTTATCTAATTTTGGACTGATAATAATTATAAAAAAAGAACATGTGATGTATATGTGTAACTGGAAACGCCTTAATATGGCTTGTTTTCTTTATTAAAGCATGTGTGCCTGCCTATATTTATGATAATTTAATAAAAAGTGTTAGAGATTGCATCCTTTTATAAGGTCCTTATGAATTCTCCATCTTTGTTTTGTTTCCTTGACATTGATGCCTTATGCACATCTATGCATATTCTTCCGAAGAAACTGCCTAAGTCACCTATGTAAATTTCAAGCCTACTATATATAACTATGTTATCTAGTTTAATATAGTCAAAGCAAAACTGCACTTGTTACTTACTATGCTGCGACTGTATTGGGATACATTGTTATTTACTTTGTGTTGCCATTTGGATGCATTTGTTTTTCTTGTGGAGCTTTACTCCTTGGGCCTCTTCTGAAAAAGGACTTGTGTCCACTCTGACTTTTCCGGTTAACAAATGTAAAATAAAATAAAAATAAATTTCACATCTAGAAACTGAATATTGGTACTCTTCTTAAAAGTGCAGCAGATTTCCATGTTTTCAGCACATTTTCTGCCTTCCTTTGTTTAGTTTTGTTTTTCCCAACATCTTTATTAAATTTCCACATGTGACAAAGGCAATATTACATTTATATAAATGAAAAACATACAAAATAAAATCACTTTAGTTGTTAACAGTTTACATCAGACACCATTGAAACAACTGTAGTTGTAAACATTACTAATCACTTATAAACATTCTA
Source organism: Protopterus annectens (assembly GCF_019279795.1). NCBI lineage: Eukaryota > Metazoa > Chordata > Ceratodontiformes > Protopteridae > Protopterus > Protopterus annectens. The sequence goes on from NC_056725.1 coordinate 88,279,172, forward strand.
GTCATTGGCATTTCAGCATTATATAGCTCATTCAAATCCTACCCCTTAAACCTCATTCCTGCTCTGCATATACTTTTCCCACAATTCCCATTTTTTCTATGTAGTTTGCTCCTTCCCTTTTCTAAAGAGCCCAAATTCCAGTTTTATCTCAGTTACTATATTCACTACCTCTAGTAAAGTTGGTCTAGACTTTGCCAAAAAAGCAATTACTAGAAAATGGAAATCAGCCACCATAATTAGACTCAGCAAGGCTTTACTATGTCTAGGCAGTTCCGATTCTGTAGCATAACCATACCTCTCAACCTGGAAATATCAAAAATCTGGACAAAGACCCATGAAAAATGGGTACCAATCTGTACGCTGGTTAACATACAATTTACATGCATAATTATGCAACCCCAACCACTCCAATGGGATTGTGGGATACCAACTTTTAAACAAACTGAAGAACAACCAAAATATGGCCCCATAGGCCAGACCCTGTAGTAAATGGTAACCATTTTTTTTAAATGTGTAGTAATGATTTACATTGGGAAGGGAGAAGATGAACCTTAGAATTTTGTTTTTGGTGACTTGCAGTATGTGGGTTTTGTGGTAAAAGTAGGGCAATTAAAGGTAGGCAATATTCTAATCTTAGCTAAAAAATATTATAGTTTGCTAGGACCTCCAAAAGTTATTCTCCATGGCCTACTGATCAGTGGCGTAGGTTTGTGCCTCCTCCCCCCCGGGGCTGTCTGAGTTTGCAGCCCTGCCTCCCCCTCACAAAATCATGGTTGAATGGGGCCCCTCATACATAACCCTCCACCCTGCAGCCATTCTAATGTCCCATTACTTACCTATTTTGCCCCATTTATCATAAACACTAATGTGCATACTGTTTTACTTCTATAATGATTTGGATTTCATTTAAAACTTTTACTTTACATTTTATAGCACAAACACTAATAGACATCTGCTAAACAATGCAATACAATCTCACAATGAAAATAGACTTCGCATTAAAACTTCTCTGCCCTTGAAACTCACATTCATTGAAAACAGCACTGAAACCTACATTCAAAGAAAATGCATCTGACCATTGGCAGATAAAGATTACCTTTGTGCTGTTTTCAAATCATATGCCCCTTACACATGAAACATACATGTGTTCTTTGATCCACCTTCTAACTGCATTAAATTATATTCCTTGTATAATACAGCACATTTGTTAGAGCAAGTGTTAAATTTATTGTTTAACATTTTTCCAGTAAACAATGAAACAAAATGCATGAAACAATAATGACAAAACTGCCCAATTAAGAACATTTCCATCACAAGTCTACTCAAACTTCTACAATCCACCAGTATCCGCAAAATATGTTAAATCTCTGCAGAAGTAAAAGTCATCTAAATAATTCCACACTAAAGAGATCTGTAACTAGTGAAGAGATTGCTGCTACAAATATAAGTACCTGTTGCCCTTGAGGAATAAATTCCCTATCTTACATAAAAAAAAATAAGCTAGTAATACTGCAATAGGGAATGAATGGCAAACAGATAACAGGTTCATAATTACTAGTTGTGGTGGTGCTGCGGTAGCACTGTCACCTCACAGTAAGACGCTGTCCGGTTCGATTCTCAGCTAGAGCGTCTTCTGCGTGGAGACATGCGTGAATGGGCGTACCTTCATTGAAGGCTGTGCGTCAGGGTTGGTAACTCGGCACGTAAAAATCAGCTACCAATCGTTAGCGGACCGGAGTTCCGCTGTGGCGACCCCTAACCGGGAAAAGCCGAAAGACACAACAACAACATCTCCGCCAAAGAGGACATTCTTAGGACTGCTTTAAAAGTACAACACAATACAGTAATCCATCTACATACTGTGGGAGTAGAACCCACAGCCTTCTGCATCAAAAGCAAGCATTCTGCCTGATGTGTTACTAACACAAACAGACTTGAGATAAGCAGCACTAAACTTCTCTCCCTCTGAAGAACTATGTAGCACAAGAACTCTTGAAAAAGCCAAAATTTATTTGGCGGGGGTCAAAGGCCCAAAACCAGGGACACATTTTAAACATTGCTTGTATAATCTTAGAAAGTTGCTAGAATAAAATGTTTTGTGTTACCATGCATTTCCTGAAAGACAGGAAGACTGAAGCTTAGATGGCTATCATTATTTAGTGCATTCAGTTCTCACTGGTTTGCCATAAAACCACAAATTTTAAGAGGAACATACCAAAAGTATGAGCCAAACATTAACTCCTTGAATCAAACGTTGTGGTTTTGTACCTCTAACCCCCATTTATTCCTAACTGGGGCATTACACACACAAAACACACACAAAACACACACAAAACACACACAAAACACACACAAAACACACACAAAACACACACAAAACACACACAAAACACACACAAAACACACACAAAACACACACAAAACACACACAAAACACACACAAAACACGAGCAATAAATGCACCAACTCATCTATCATAAGTAAATGAGCAATAAATAAATGCACCAACTTGTCTATGCACAGAGACTTAAAAAGGCATAGTGTCAAACTAGTTACTATAATACTAGTTACAAATATGGAAAGTGTCTGTAGTCTCCGAGCACAAATCTCAATACAGCATATTGCACAAAAATACAGAGTTTTAATCTCAGCAGTAAATCAAAAGCACACTTACTGGGCAAAATACAGCACTAGTTACTAATGCAGTGAACTAGCTATGAATATAGCAGCACATACTGGAAAGTGTCTGTTAAATCGTCTCTGAGCAATATAGCATGAGCAATTCTACAAATGCAGTGAACTAGCTATGAATACAGCACATACCAAAAAAAAAAAGTGTCTGTGTTAAGTTGTCTCCGATCATTAGAGTATGAGCAATTCCATAAGCAGTAAAACAACACCAAAACACAACCACACACCTCTCAGTAAATTAGCAATAAATGCACCAACTTGTCTATGCACAGAGAACTTTACTAATGTAAGTAAAACAGGCATAGTGTCAAACTAGTTACTCTAATACTAGTTGCAAATATGGAAAGTGTCTGTAGTCTCAGAGCACAAAATACAGAACTAGCTACGAATCTCAATACAGCAAACAGCATATTGCACAAAATACTGAGTTCGAATCTCAGCAGTAAATCAACAGCAAAACCTTTACCGGGCAAAATACAGCACTAGTTACAAATACAGTGAACTAGCTACGAATACAGCACATACCGGAAAGTGTCTGTGTTAAGTCGTCTCCGAGCATTCGAGTTTGAGCAGTTCCTTAAGCAGTAAATCAACATCAAAACATTTAACCACACACCTCTCTCAGTAAATGAGCAATAAATGCAGCAACTTGTCTATGCACAGAGAACTTTACTAATCCTAGGATCCTAGAAGATTACTAGGCTATCAACCCAGAGGTCATTTCATCCCAATGTAATACCACAGAAATGTTAGTCAATACCAAAGACTGCATTTTGTAATGTCTATGTCCAGAGCGTTGTGAGCACTATTCCTGGTAAGTATTTACGGTGCCCCATTCACTAGTCCAGGTTCCTCCTGAACAGTGCCATAGAGGTGCTCCATTTCACATGAATAGGCAGCCTATTCCAAAGACAGGGCAGTCGCTGGGAGATAAATCTGTCCCTTCAGCATGTCTTATTCAAGTAGCAGGCCATATTTAAGTCCCTGGAACAGGTAGCCCTAGTCCCGTTTGATTTACGGATATGCAGCAAGTTCATTAGGTTTGGATACAAGACTGCTTTGTAAGCCAGGCACAAGTCGCCCTTAAGAAATCTGTGATACAGAGTACAGTGGCAGGGACCTTAAATCTGTCTGTGTATGGCACAAGCTGAAGTCCATTGATCTTCTTAGTTATAAACCTCTGAAGTCTCTCCAATTGCTGCAGGTGCTTTGTAAGGTACATGCCGAATGGGGCGTTACACTCAATTATGGGCTGGATTAATGTCAAGTATAGAGGGGTTATAACCTTTTTTGCTCTCGAGGCGATGCCTTTCTTAATCAACTGTGCTATGTAGAAAGCCTCCCTTACTACAGCAGACATATGGTCATCAAAGTTAAGGTCGCAGTCAACTTGTAATCCCAGGTCCCTTACCACTTTGTGGGTAATTAGGGTATTGCTGTTAATTTGATAGTATGAACATAGTTTGTGCTGAAGGGAATGATGATGCATTTCTTTGCATTCAGTTTGAGACCGTGACTAAGACACCACTCATTGGTTTGCCCAAATCCCTCCTGGAGTATATGGACATCATTTGGGGATTCAATAACTGCATCCAATTTACAGTTGTCTGCAAACTTAGTCAGCCAAACCCCTTAGTTTTGACCTGAACTTTTGAGAAGTATATATCAAAACAGTAGGGGGCCCAGCACTGATCCCATGTTTAGCTGCATGCTGTAATATTCAATAAATGAATTAGGGCTATTTTCTTAATGTATGCTATGGCTTAACTGTCTCCTTTAGGTTAGTTCAATGTGCATCACATTGCATTACAGCATACACTTATTGCTACTGTGACTATTATGCCACATGAATCTCTATTACTGATTTACTGTAGGTATTTATTATTGTTGCTATGTTTACTACTTACTGCATTATTTTATTTCATGGTTATCCTACAGTTGAGGGATTATAGCTGGAGGCGTTCAAACAGACTGACTGTCTGTTTGTTGATATGCAACTCAGGGGAATCGCTATTCTAAATGTGAAAATCGCTACAGGTGCAGTTACTAGTTGAGTAATAGTAGTGATTATTTTTTTTTCTTTTCTCTGCAGCTGTGCAACCATGGAATTAGCTTACATAAACAGGGCTTCCTCCTCGAGAATGACTTTTGGTGTTTCTTTTGTCTATTGAAACTCTGACTTGTTTTCTGACTAGAGCATTAACTATTTCTCTTTTGACTATATATGGTAGAAACAAACATATTAGCCTTAATCATCTGCAGTTACACCAATATAAATAATGCTTCATATGTAAGCTTAGGTTATACAGGCTAAAAAATTCCCTTCTGAAACATGAAGTCTGTACAGGCCAAAAAAAAAATGAATAATAATGGGACCATCGTGACGTATGGCAAGGGAAAAGTGAAAGTAATGAAATTAAAAGGTAATGAAGGATTTCTGGGCACTAAGTATCTGAAGAAAAAAGCTCTGAAACGATTAACTACATTAAATGGTGGTACTTGCTTTAAGTGAAGAAATCTCCACAAATACCATGTAGGACAAGGATCTAGGACATCAACAAGGTGACCATTTTAATGCATTCTGCTTCCAAACCTTTTTCTGTGAAGCAATAAGCTCCCTGCACTTCAATTACTTATGTAATCAACTGTAAAGTCACAGCACCTCAGGAAAACAGGAATTTCCCCTTCTGAAACCTATTTGTACTCCAACTCGGCACCCACTGTAAATAAGGAGAAAGATGCATGAAACTTTTTTAATCTGGAACAGTAATTCACATTTTTACTGCACTTACAGCTGCCCTAACTCCTACCCTTGCGGTGGTGAATGATACAGCCCTACTGAAGCACAGGCCAAACTTGTGTGGATGCTTTCCTTTCACACCCACACCAATTCCTACTTATAGTGAGGACTGTCACCTATCAGGCTCGACTCACCCATTCTTTCCCCAGTATTTTTTCTGTTGCTACAATAGCAGGATTAGACCAAATGCAGTTTGCCCTCTCAATTACAATCTGCCTAGCTAAATCCATGCTATGAATGCAGTACATATCTGCCCTTTAATTCATTCAAGTAATGATCCCAAACTTTCCTTAATGAAATGGAAAGCAGCAGTTTAACAAAAAATTTCTAACAAAGCCTACAAGTGGTGTAAAGGAGAGTATCCATTTGGGCTAGCATCAAAGACCATCTTTTTATTTTCAGGTGGTATGGTCACATTTTTTTACACCACTTATCACCATTTTGGAGAAGGGAATAACAATGGACAAGACACAATGTCTGTTCCTGCACTATGCCCTCATATCCAAAAAGCCCTCTCGGTTTCAAAGTGTAAAGGCAAACATAACACACTCACCAAGACCCCGGTGGGGAATGAATAAATGTTAAGTGATACGTACCTGATGGAGGTTGTCAATGGAGAACAGAACTGCGTGACAAAAATAAGAATAAACTGCATAAAAAGTGCACGCCCACATTGGCTGACACAAAGACGACTGCATAAAATGCACCACCTTATACAATTTCTAATGTGTTTTAACTTCTCATCCCCTACACTATGAAGTAGGGATGCCAAAGGAGCAAAGGAATTGCACAGTCACTTCCTTCACTGACGATATTTCAGTACACACAATTTTCCATGGCATAACAATGATGCTGGTATTTCTTGTTAGTAATTGCTATAACTTGGTGTGCCCATATTTTTTAGCTTTATTAGCTAAAATTCTAAGTAACGGAACGCTGTTTACATGTAGCCCTACCATCTGCATCACTGTGATAACTTGGGGGATTCCAAAATTCTATATTCTTGCGTACGTTACCGGCCCCCATTCTTATATATTCCTTGACGTTTAGATGCCAGTAATTCATAGAAGGGTATTACCGCATAAAACTTCACCATCACTTAACCAACACTCCCATTTCTACTTCAACATACATCATGCAAGAATCAAATTTTTTAGGCTGCAAAGAATCACAAATCTTATCAACCTCCCCAAAATTACGCCGTTAGTAAAATTAATCAGCAAAATATATTTGCTAAATACAAATCAATCAATGCATCCCACAGAAGGACAGGCTCTAATCCAAGAATACTACTCCTGCTTTCACCCGCAAAACAGCCGGTACCCAGTTCCAAAGAATACAAAATTCATGTGGTCGGAACCAAATGTGCAGCCAAGCTCCTCAATGCATTTTAATACAAACGTAAACAAAAATTGAAGAAAAGCTAAGAAAACACCAGAGATATCAAACTTTAAGGGGAGACTATAAATCAAGGACACGCTGAGGTTTTATTTCTAACTTAATATGATATTTAACTTTCCTTTTATGCAAGTAAAACAGGCATAGTGTCGACTAGTCACAAATATGAAAAGCATTTGAAGTGTCAGAGCACAAAATACAGAGCTAGCTATGAATCTCAATACAAAAATCAGCATATTGCACAAAATACAGAGTTCGAATCTCAACAGTAAATCAACAGCAAAACACTTACCGGGCAAAATACAGCACTGGTTACAAATGCAGTGAACTAGCTACAAATACAGCACATATCGGAAATTGACTGTAAGTCATCTCAAAGCAATTCCAGAAGCAGTAAAATCAACATCAAAACACTTACCTGGTAGAAACTAAATTAAACAAAAACAAAATCGGAAAGAGAGCAGTCTGTAACACGTCCTGGAGGTCACCCAGACAAGCAGATGCTGACAACAGTTGCCTGAACGCAAATTTATTATTTAAAATAAGAGCGTTTTCGCTGTCAATACAAAAAGGCAGCTTCTTCAGAACAATATATGAATAAAACAGTTTGGCGCCAAGCCTTTAATTTAAAAACAAAGTATAGCGTGTCATACTGACATCACTACTTCTTAAAAACACTTAAAGACGCACTGACATAATTCTTTAGGACTTAGAAATAAACAGCAAGTGTAATGAAAGTATCAGTAACCCCATCAAAGACAAATGGTCAAGCAAAGGTTGGGATACCAAACACTAAATTGTGTCACACAGAAAATGAAACTAAAAACTAGACAAAAGGGAAAAAAAGGGAAAAAAAAAAAAAAATAAACCAAAATTATATGCCAAGCTAATATATATCAAAAAGTAATGCTGCTCAACTAATCACAGACATCCCTCAAGGATAAGTAAAAAGTGAAATAAAAACACCTAATATAAAAAAATTATTTACACAGGTAACTACTCAGACAGTAAATAGAAAATAAAAAATAAAAAATAGAGATGGCCAGTGACACAGAATCATTGTGTATACATATCTACACACTTGACTCTATTTAGTGTAACTTCTCATTTTTAGTAATCTTATGTTATCACAAAAAATAGACGCTCTGCATACGCGTATGGAGGTTTTTGAGAACAGCAATCCTCCTTGCACTTCATCGAACAGCATACCAGCTGGCCAGCGACCTTTAAGTGGTCCTTCTACTATTACTCACAATGAACAAAGTGAGCAATTCCGCTTACCTGTATCGTCGGACCTAGAAGGGAGAGACAGACTTTTGTTAAATGGAGAACAACAGAGTGTTAATGGCAATAACAGGGAGCTTATTGGCGTTCCTTCGATCTCTCAGTGGATCAACAACTTGGAAGCGTTTGCGTTTCCTGGAGTGACTGGTACGGAACGACCGGCTTCAACGGGTGAGTCTAACTCTTTTGACACGATTCTCAACAATCTTAAACAGCTGGATGTTAAAATGGTTAAATTAAAAAAACTACAGCTGGAAGTTTCTTACTTTCAGCAATGTCTCAATGAAAACATTGTGCCTAAAGGCCTTCGTTCTTCCTTCTCTCCTTCTGGTTTAATTCAGGGGACTGACTTTTTGACGGATTTAGTCACACTTTTTGAAAGACAAGGGGCTCAACTACTGGAACTGTTAATAAAACATTATTCTTTTAACATTAATTCTCTCACGGATGAAATCAAACTACTTGACAGTACCATTAAAATGGATATGGAATTTCTGCGCTTTAAATTCGACTATGACCGAATTTTCATCAGTATTGAGGGGCTTATGTCTAAATTAAAGCAGAATAAAGTTAAAAAATTAAATAGGGACAGGGACGCATATAGTCATCGACGTGCGTATCCCAAACTACAGACTGTGCCTATTGTCGGTTTGGATAGCCTTGACAGGTTTGACTCTGAAGGTGTTCCTTCTGCTTCTGGTAATCAACCCGTTGACTTTAATCAACATGGGCCTAAAGCTAAACGAACTGACAGGCAAAATGGAAAGTTTTCCAATTACAATGATAGATCTAGGAATAACAATCCCGAGTCCAGTTCTAACTTTGTTAATAATAACAATTTTTTAGGACAACTCCCACAACGACCCTACCAGACGAGGAGCAGAACTCGGAACAACTAGCACTTGTGCATAACAACATAGACCTCGACAACAGCGTGTGTTCATCTTTACGCATCCAATTCAATCAGAATGGTGATTTCAAAATATACAACTTTTCTGATGTAATGTTGTCACCAGAACTTATTGAAATTATGTCTCGTGGCAACACATTTGTGCCCAGCTCTGGATGTGATCTTACTAAGACTATTCTGGATTTAAAATGTTACACCAGGAAGTTGAACTTGGATCTGTTATTTAATAATTCCATTGCTCTACCTAGGGTTGAGCTGAAGGTCCCGAGTACCTTCAACCCCCCGTTGCACACTGGGTTAAAAGTCTTTGAGAGCATTTGTGAACTGGACATCAGAGAACTGAAAAAGATTAAAAATGTGTCAAAGTTTAACAAATTCCAGAATATCACCATTGAACAGAGAAGGGCACTATCTGACTTTAAGCTCTTACCAGTCCGGGTAATAAAACCTGATAAAGGGGGTGGGCTTGTGATTTTCAATAACAGTATGTATATCGAGAAAATGTCTTCTGTTTTGAATACACCTGCATACTGCCCCTCTTCTATCAGTGAAATGAATGGTGTACATAGGAGAATTAGGGGTTACCTCAGGGACATGTACCTGGAAGGTAGAATTGATATGGAATTATACAACTTTTTAGACATAGTTTTCCCAAAAGTCCCTATGATGTTTGGCATCCCTAAGATACAAAAAAAATCTTGAGAACCCACCCATGAGGGCTTTAATAGATGGCAGGTTTTCTATGACTTATAATAGTTCTAAATTGATCGATCATATTCTTTTAAAATATTTAAAGAATATTCCTTCCATCTGTAAAGATTCCTGGTTCTTCCTGAGTAGTATTGACAGTATTGTATACAACCCTGAACTTAATTTTCTCACAATAGATGTGGTTGACTTATACACATCGATACCCCACCAGGAAGCTACCGAGTGGGTTGGGCTAAAATTGAAAGATCTGGGTGCCACTCACAATGAAATCAGCATCGTTACAGAACTGCTTGATATAGTCCTTGACTCTAATTTTTTCATTTTCAATGAAAAAATTTTTTTACAAAAACAAGGCATAGCCATGGGCTCCCCATGTGGAGCCAGTGTGGCTAACATCTTCATGGCCTTTTGGGAAACTAAGTTTATTCTATCAAACCCCTCTTTCAAGGATCAGATCCACTTTTACACCCGTTACCTGGATGATATTTTCATCTTGTTCAAAGGTAAAAATGGTGAGGCTGATTCCTTAGTGGAATTTATGAACCTCACTACCACCTTTTTGAGGTTCACATCCACATTTTCCGACAAGACTATTGATTATTTAGATGTCAATCTCAGAAAAGATGATTCCGGCAAGATGTACTTTTCCAAAGTGTATAGGAAATCTACACATTGTAATTCTTTATTACATTATTCCAGCCAGCACCCTTTCAAACAAAAGAGGGCCATTGTTAAAGGCCAGTTTGTAAGGGCAGTTCGTATGTGTAACTCTGATTTAGCCTTTAGTGAAGAATGCCAGTTCCTTAAGGGTCAATTTTTGAATAGAGGTTACCCGACCTCATTAATTGACGAAATCATCATTGAAATAGAAGTGAAAAAAGCAGAAGGCCTTTTTAGACCTCTTCTTAAATTGCAGGTTGACCTGTCAATGAATACAGTTGAACACACACAGTTAAGTGCTGACCAATCCCACCTAACGGGTATTACTAGACCAGTTAATTTGGTAAAATGCAACCTGGCCACCAGTTTTATAACAGTCTTCAGTAGTGACGCAGGGAGAATTTGTAATATTTTGAGTAAGAACTGGGACCTTATTAGGAATGACATTAACCTTTTTGAAAAATTGGGCCCCTTCCCTAGGGTAGTGTTCAGAAAAGGAAGGAATCTTAAAGAGCTCTTACAATCTAGACATGAGCCTAGTTTTAACAAATGTAAGGGCTCTGTGGCCTGTGGCTCCTGCAATTGGTGCCAATTTTTAAAAACAGGCGGTTCTTTCTTAGTTAATGATATTAAATATTACATCCAACATACAATTAATTGCAATACAAAATCAGTCATCTATGGAGCATTTTGTAATGTATGTCCTGCTTTCTATATAGGCAAGACGGATCGTAAATTACGTCAGCGTATTTACGAACACGTCTATGCCATCAGGACTAACAAACAGGAAAATGCCCTAGCTAGGCATATTGAAAAGTTCCCTGAACATAAATTTCAATTTATGGGAATTGATCATATACCTATGAGTATTAGAGGGGGCCCTCTGTCACTGCTACTTGAACTTCATGAATTGGAATGGCAGATTAAGCTTAATGCTTTCCACTGTCCTGGCCTTAACGATAATTGTAATATCTCAGTATTACTAAAAATGAGAAGTTACACTAAATAGAGTCAAGTGTGTAGATATGTATACACAATGATTCTGTGTCACTGGCCATCTCTATTTTTTATTTTTTATTTTTTATTTTATTTTTTATTTTTTATTTTTTATTTTATTTTCTATTTACTGTCTGAGTAGTTACCTGTGTAAATAATTTTTATATTAGGTGTTTTTATTTCATTTTCTACTTATCCTTGAGGGATGTCTGTGATTAGTTGAGCAGCATTACTTTTTGATATATATTAGCTTGGTATATAATTTTGGTTTATTTTTTTCCCCTTTTGTCTAGTTTTTAGTTTCATTTTCTGTGTGACACAATTTAGTGTTTGGTATCCCAACCTTTGCTTGACCATTTGTCTTTGATGGGGTTACTGATACTTTCATTACACTTGCTGTTTATTTCTAAGTCCTAAAGAATTATGTCAGTGCGTCTTTAAGTGTTTTTAAGAAGTAGTGATGTCAGTATGACACGCTATACTTTGTTTTTAAATTAAAGGCTTGGCGCCAAACTGTTTTATTCATATATTGTTCTGAAGAAGCTGCCTTTTTGTATTGACAGCGAAAACGCTCTTATTTTAAATAATAAATTTGCGTTCAGGCAACTGTTGTCAGCATCTGCTTGTCTGGGTGACCTCCAGGACGTGTTACAGACTGCTCTCTTTCCGATTTTGTTTTTGTTTGGTTTTTTATTGCAGAAACTAAATTAAGCCATAGTCTTTTCTTTTGCCTTAAGGTCTGTCCCTCGTGAAGTTGAAGTCATCGTGCCCTGAATGTGATGACTAATAAAAAAAATTCAAAAAAAGCCGGGAAATTTGGAAATTAAAGGGGCCACACGGGAATTCGTGGCAACTGAATATTTTGCACTCCAACTGGCATTTACCGAGGAACTCGGTACAGTTGAGAAGTATGAATAACTCAAAAAAATTCTCCCCATTCAGTTCAATCCGCCCAGCCAGCATCTCAGACAGAGCAGGCCGCAGGGAATCCCAAACGTTTGCTAGCTCATCACACCTCCAAAAAATATGTTCCCAGTTAGTTACCTCTTTCTTGCCCATCACACCTCCAGCATTTATTATCCACCTGAGGAAAAATTCTTTGAAGTCTACTTGGGGTATAAAAATATCTATGTAAACATTTCCAGGCAAATATCCTAATCTTCTAGACTTTGTTGCATATTTGGGAGATATACATATATCCCCCATTGTCTCTGTGAATTGCTTACCCAATCTCTATTCCCAATCCTTTCTAAGCTCCTCTGATTCTTGTAATTATCATGCAGTATTTTATATGCTTTACAAATTATTCCTTTAACGGCAGCTTCTGTTCTACATTCTATTAAAAACTCTACCAATGCTGGTCTTTCATTTAGAAGCCCCCTATTTCTTTCCCTTTGCCTATACTCTGAAGTCAATCCTAGATAGGGAAGGCAATCTCCAACTTGCAGTCCAAATACATTTTTGGCCTCTTCCCATTCTATTACCTTTCCCTTTCTAGTTATTTGTTCCCAATACCTTGGTTCCTTTGCCAATTTTCTCCAATAAATTCCAGCCCCCTCTTGCCTATCATTTGTATCCCTGACCCTAGTCAACCCTATCGGCAAAATCTCTTTTCTCCAGGCACATACTGGTTTGGTTCTTAGAATACTCCCTGCTATTTTATGAATGTAATACTCTGTATGATTGTGGTTGTTCTCCTTAAGAGTCTGCATCCAAAATCCCAATCTCTCCTTATTTCTTGAGCTTCCTCCCTGCTTCATCATCATCCCTTTCCACCTTGAATTATAATTTTCTGCCTGTGCTATGTATAAGAGTCTTAACTGTCTCTAAAATACCCCCTCAAATTAGGTAATCCTAGTCCACCTTGTTCTATTGGTAGAATCATCTTATCCCACTTGACCCTTGCTGTCTTCCCCTTCCCAATTGCTGTCCAAAATTTCTCCTCTGGTTGATAAATTATGCCTGACCTGTGTACAAGACTAAAGGGACTAAAAACATTTTAATGGATTGAATCTTGTATCCATATCACAAAACTTCCAGTTTCTCAATTTTTGTATTATATCTTATGTTTAGTCTCTTCCCACATATCCTTAGCTGCCACCACAGTCATTTACAATCCATACTCCTAAATACTTCATTTTATCATGTCCCCATAAATATGGATATTGTTGGACCAATTCATGTGTGGGTACATAATTTACCACTACTGCCATTGTTTTAGCTTCATTAATTTTGCATCCTGAGAAGATTTGAAACGGTCTTAAAATGTTCCACAACACTGTAATGCCCCTTTCTGGTTTTGTCATGTATACAATAATATCACCTGCAAATAGCGCCAGCTTTTCCTGACTACCATATCAATTATATCCTTGAATTTCTGACTGAGACTCGTCTACCTCTAACTTTGTCATATTTAATTCTTCCATAAACATTTCCATTTGTACCTTTTCTTGATTTACATATTTCTCTGCTTTATACAAATTTTCATAAAATATTTCCGAAATATTTCTAATACTTCTACAGGGTCTCTTGTTATCTTTCTTGTTATAGGCTCCCTAAGCGTGGTGACTGCCCTTTCCACTTTTTGTTGCCTGAGTTATTGTGCTAGAAGTGTTTGTGCTCTAGAATTATTATCAAAAAACAGTTGCTTAACAGCAATCTTTCTAAACTCATGCATATTGTCAAGGTAATCCCTTATTTTTTGTTTAGCATTCTGCAGTTGCTCCTTTTCTTGTTCTGAGAGATTTCCCCTATTTTGCAATACTTTAACATTTGTCAATCCCTCTAAATAATTATTGTTACTGTTTAGGTGCATCTCCCTTTCTTTCATTTATTTCCAACCTAGTTTTAAACTCCACTTTAATTGTTCCCACTCCTTAGCTATGTTTTCAGAAGACAAATCTGCCTTCTCTAGTAGCTGCTGAATTAATTCCACAACCCATTCCTTAAATTCCTCTTTTCAACCGGTAGGTGGGGAAGCGCCAGAGTCTCATTTACATTTAATTACCTTGCATTTTTATTTTAGTTATCATTGGTGCATGATCTGAAATAGTTATTGGGTGCGTTTCAAGATCTTCAATTAAATGCACATGTTCCTGTGAGATGTAAAATCTATCTAGCCTAGCCCAGTTTTTGTATCTTTGTGAATAATATGTAAATTCACTCAGAACTCCTAGTACTGAATTCACATCTTCCATGCCAAACATTTTCATAAATTTCTTCAACAATCTACCCTCCCTTGTTATATTATCCCTTCTAGGCCCCCCAGACACATCTTCACTGTTGCAAACCAAATTTCAGTCTCCACCTATAAGTAATATTCCTTGCTGAAAGCGGATTATTTCTCCCAAAATATTCTTAACCTCCATTATAGTACTTTTAGGGGGGGGTGTAATGTATGCCAGTGCAATTATCCTCCCTAGCCAGTAGCCCCTTAGTACTATGCATCTTCCATTATCTTTTTTTTCCTCTTCTATCACTGTTGAAGCCCTTTGCCCCAAATGTTCTGCTGAATAACCATCCTGAAAACCTTTCTTTACCAAATTCACATGTTCAGTTCTTTCCAGGTGCATCTCCTGTAGCATAGCTATTTGCACTCTATATTTTTAAATACAGTTCACTACTTTTTTTTTATCTGCAAGACCATTTGGATTGAAAGACATTACAGACATCATCATTTTCTTATATAGTTATTACCACCTTTTATGTACAACTGCTGTTTTGCTAAATGTCTAGTTCCAACTTTTTTGTTACATGTACAGTACATACTGTCCGGCAGTTTGGTCTTTTATACAGTTGTTTCATGTCATATCCATTTGCATCTACGCCACATCTTACATAACTTTTTGCTTTTTTTGAAAGCCCTCAAACAGAACAACCAACCCCAAAAAAATCCTTCTAAAGCTTACGAACTTTACAATAACACACAAAACTATGTACATCTTCAAATATAAGTTTTTGCTTCCTAATAAGAACATAAGTTCTAAGTTGATAGCTACACAGACAGGCTAAAATTAACCAAAAAGATTAGTCATGCTAAGATGCATGGTATAGCCTGGGTTATCGATACAACTCTCCCAGTTGAGAAAACACTTGAATGCTTTCAGTAAACAATTTCTCCAAGCCATTTTTCTTCTTCAATTGTCTTCTAGTGACATGCAAGCCAGACACTGAACTGCTAAGGGTACCTTGTTTATCAGAAGGAAAGACTTACAATATTTAATATTCTTTTTCATTTACATGCTTTGTAATGAACTTTTTACTGGATAACGCCTGTGGTTTTTTTACCCAGTCATTTCCCTATACAAGCATGGAAAAAAGCGCACCGATTTTTATTTTGCCATACTATGTTAACCAGACCCTTGTGCTCTCCCCCAGGGTGAGCAAGAAAAAAAAAACAAAAGCACCTGTTTATATTAGTATCCCCAATGCATTTAAAAAAAAAAAAAACTTGAGACATTTAAAGTCCAACTGGTTTTGTATGATCTTTAAAGCTGTCACACCTGGGAAAACCCCGGATTGTTTTCAGGGAACATTATGTCCTAGCCAGCTTCTCTTTTTTCCTTTTCCTTCAGCCAATCACCTTTCACCAGACTGTCTACAGTTTCTCTTTACCAGACTGTCTCCATGAAGACAAGCTGCAGAAAAGCTACTTGGTATAGATATTTGCAAAGGCTACAAAAACAACCTTATACTATTCAGTATTTTTTTTTTCATTTACCTGCTCTCTGTTTTAAAACAAAGGTCCTTAATCAGTCATTTTCTCATGCAAGAATGAAAAAGAAGCACATCAATTTGAACTCTGCCATGCCCCCTTAACCAGCTCTCCCCCCCTTTTTTGTTGGTAATCATTACACTACTTATGTTTCTCAAAACTGCACCAGAAGAAAAAGAAGAGGGGAGAAAAATAAAAACACCTGCTTACAATCCCCATTACATCCAAAAGTAGCATGCAAAGAAAAACCATGCAACACAGATGCAATACTATTAAGAAAAGGTGTTTTCTTTACTTACAGTTGGCGTTCTCCCCTCTCTTCCCCTTCCCAAAGCATTTTTCCAAAATGAATGACATTAAGTAGAGCATATACTGAAGTCCCCCACTCAGCAAACAAACTTAAGACCAATGTTTCCAGATTTCCTTGTGCTATCATATTTAACAAAAACAATTAATGCTCTGTAATCCAACATTAAGTTACTGATTACATTACTGTTCTTCTCCATCACCCAGATCCGGTCTCTGCTTCACTTCCAACGTACACCCGATTCTACAGCTCTCGTGCTCCCTTCCTTCTCTCCATTTTCCTTTGAAATACTGTTTCACAGGTGCAGTCTCTCTGTGGTCTTTATTAAAAGAGGAGAGAGAAGCCGAATCTCCTCCTGTTTCACAGCTCAGTTTTTGTTGGACAAACTTATTTACTCCTTAGCATGCACTTCATCTAAAAATGATTTGGTCTCTTCAGGGAGGAATACCTTGAAGACAGATGGATATAGCAGTTTGAATCTCACACCCGCATCTCGGCATTCTCTGAATACAAGGATGAATTTACTTCTCTTTTGCCTAGTGTACAATGAGTAATCATTCTCCACAAAACTTTTGCTGTCACCTACTTTTTTGCCTCAGTTTTGACAAAATCAAGTCTTTCTGCTGGTAAGATTGCATGCTTACTATTAAAGGTCTACGTTGCTTTCTTACCGCTCGATTTGGAGCATACACACGATGTGCCCGACTAATAAATCCTGATCTGGAACACCAGTCCAGCTGCTTATCTGTGCTTTCATGAATTTAATGCAGTCTGTTCCTTCCAGCTTCTTTGGTACAGCTGAAAATCTCAAGTTTTCCCAACGTGCTCTGTCCTCTAATTCTATTATTTTTTGAAACATCTCTTCCTGAGCAGTCTCATATTCAGCCAGACAGGCGAAAAACTCGCTGCACTTAGCGTTGGAAGGTGAGGCAAAGAGATCCCAGCACGGCTGACCCCATTTCTGGAAGATCATGTTCGCCACTGATTGTTTCAGAGACCACTCATGAGGAGACAAAATGGTCCTGCAGAGTTAGTCCACTAGAATGTCGGAACTCCCCTGAATGTGCACTGTGATAAGAAGGCAGCCTGAGGAAATCACCCATTCCCACAATCTAATGGCCTCTCAGAGGGGATAAGATCTGGTTCCTCCCGGTTTGTTGATATACCATCAGACCACTACCATGATGTCAGTCTATCGCAATTGCGCCTTGGGGGAGAAATGAATGTAGTGCCTGCAATGCCAGAAGCACTGCCTACATCTACAGTACGCTGATGTGTAAGTTGGTCTCTAACACTGACCACATCCCTTGAACAGTCCGTCTCAGCCAATGCCACCCCACCTGAGCCAAGAGACATCTGTGGTGACTGTGGCTACAGGAGTGGGAGCCACGAAAGGGCGACGACCTGCTAATTTCTGTATGTTTAACCACCACAGTAGGGAGGACTTGCAGGTTCTGGATAGCTGAATGGGATGAGGCAGGGGACTGTCCAGAAGAGACCACTGTACTGCTAGGGTCCATTGAAGAACCCGCGTGTGTAGTCTTGCCAAAGGTAAAATAACAATGGTTGCTGCCATAGAACTCAGAGCTTTGAGGATTTGGGCTGCTGACGACAAAGGCATTTCTAGAAGGACATGCACATGGAACTGAAGAGACTGAATCCTGTCGCTGGTGAGAAAGACCTTGCACAGAGAAGTGTTCAACAGTGCTCTGATGAATTCCAGGGAATGGAGAGGCATCAATTTCGATTTGTGAAAATTTATCCTGATGCTCAAGGTCAAGGCTGACTGAAGAAACTGGTCCCTGGCCTGAAGAAGCTGATGCTTGGTGGGTGCAGATAGAAGCCAGTCCAAGTAGGGGAAGACCTGTATCCCCTGCAGCCTGAGATGCGCTGCGAGTACTGCTACCACGTTGGTGAACACCCTGGGGGCTGTGGTGAGGCCAAAGGGAAGTACCCTGAACTGATCATGCCTGGCTCCTGGCTGGAAGCGTAGGAACCTCCTGTGGCACTTGTCCATCTTTATGTGGCAATACGTGTCCTGAAGG